>NW_026596143.1:9438371-9510188 GCF_907164565.1 Psammomys obesus | reverse complement strand
AAGCACTCGCATTTTTATCACAAATAATATAATCAGAGGAGAGAACAGTCAGGCTGGTTTTCATAAGGATAAAAATGGGGGAGTATGGCTCAGCAGTCAAGAGCACCAGCTGCTCTTCAGAGGACCTGCGTTCAATTCCCAGACAGCTCACAACTTCGCTCTAGAGCATCTGGCTCCCTCTTCTGGCCTGCACTGTGGGCACATGGTACACAGACAGACATTCATGCTGACAAAATACCCATAAAACATAAAATAAAAATAAATGTGTACAATTAATCATTACCACAGCTGTTATTGTGACTCAGTCTCCCCAAAGTTAAAGCTTAATGACATAAGTGATTAGACATACATTTCAAGGTCAGTCTTTGTTCACATGAACAGAGTACCATGGCCTTAAGAATAGTGACAAACTTGCCTCAAGACATCCTCTGTAGACTTTGTGTAACTTATTAGGAGGTTCTGTGAGTTGGCTTTAAACTTTTACGTTTTTGTTTGGTCTCGAGGATCCTGGGTGAATGAGTTTACATCTTAACAAGGGATTCAGACATATCGACGGTTTTGGATGAGGGAGCATCCTTTGTAACAAGAACTCGAAAGGGGAAAGTCCTCAGAGCTAAAGATCTTTACTGCTGGCCTGTGACTGTAGCCTCAGAGGGCAAGCGGTACTGCTCATGTTCTTGAATCCTCGTCAGAAGTCATGGAGGACCGGTACCTCTTGTTTGTCTCTCGATAATTTTTGGAAACATTCAGATGCCTTAACCTTTTGAGTACTGTGAGACATGACTGACACACTATCTGTTGTGAGAAAATTTCCCTGGAGGAAAATTCAGCAGTGTCTATTTATGTACAATAACTTTTCCATACGTGCATAAGTGGAGGCCCCCCTTTTAAGTCATGTGTGTTTCTTGTGTGTTTGTGTACATGCATGTGTGTGCGAGCATATGTGTGTGTGTATATTCATTTTCCCCCAAAACCTTGAGGCCTAAGGCTGGGATGGCCTTGCCCATTTCTTTCTCCTGTGAAGTATTAATACTATATAACAAATCCAGCTGTGATCACTTCAGGCAAGCACAGCTGAAGGCATGAAGACAGCATTTGTTAAACTGAGAAGATACTAGATAACATCATCTTATTTTAGAAAGTTGGATCTAAGTTATATGGGAAGACCAATAAGATAACTTTGTCTGTGAGGAAACTTCTGAGGCAGACATGTGTTTGTCTGCAGTGGGTGGGTCAGCCCCCATCTCCAGAGTGAGCTTTTCACAGCGTGTGACAACTTATCAACACCATCTAAGTCAAAAAGGCACTTTTAATAAAAATGACCCCAGTAGTTTATATTGGGCAGGATGAAGGCTGCTTCCTCAAATGTTCTTTACTTTTCTTTGGACAGGTTGAAAGGCTTAATTATAATTCATCCCTGAGTTACTCAGACAGGAGGAAGAGGGTGTGTTTACAGCTCAGATGTGAAGTTCACTTCCTCATACTCCTTCTGGTTCTTAGGATGTTGTCCAAGTCACTCTTCCCTGAGGGAATGAGAGGCAACTGCCCTGGTGGCATGGCTCGCTGGTTTCTCCACAGGCTGCCCATTCCTCGTAGGGAACATTCCTTAAACTGTTCATCCTTTCCCCACCTCCACTACTCCCTGATGCGTCTTCATTGTCTTCTCCTCTTGCTCATGAGGACTTTTTAGAAATTTGCCACCTTGCAGGTGGCGCAGCTGGCACAGTACGTCTGCCCTTAGCCTAATCATGAGTCTGTATTTTCAGTATCTTCCTCAGCATCCGTAAATGTAACCAGTGGGGACAACGAAAGAGTCAGTAGCTGGTTTAGGAATGAGATCCCCAGAGTCCAGCACTGCAAACCAAACAGCAAGCAAGGCCTGCAGCATGCATCAGTGCAACAAAGGACAAGGCCAGGAAACCATGACAGTACAAGTTCAAAACAGCAGGACTTGATCCCAGAATTCTTAAAATTGTGCCCTTCTTCCCCAAGAAACCGCCTATGAAAGCACTCACTCAGCCTGATGGTATTGATTTGGAAATTGATAAATGGACAGAAGAAATCAGGGGATGAACACTCTGAATTTCATCCCAGATCTTGCCCTACTTAGACCTTGGAAGAAGATGCTGTGGGTGTCCCATTAAAGAAGGTACTTCTATTCTCTGTGTGCTAACCACCTGCTTTTGCACTGAAAAAAACAGCATGCTCACCAGAGAAGATGATGATGACGCCCTGGCTGGTGGGAGAACTGAAACAGCAGAAAGCAGCAGCTTGCTTCAAGGCTCGCCAGCTTCTTCCAGGAGACCTTTGTTCCCTAGAAAGAGAGGGAAGAAACAGTTTCTGTTCTGGACCTTTGCCACCGTCCCCTGTGAAGAGAGCAAGGGGCAGCCGAAGTTCCAAAAGAAAATGACTGAAATGGAAGCCCAGAAAATGCAGTCTCTGTGGGTAGAGAGACAACAGGAAGAAGAGGAGGGGTAGCTGGGCTATAGAAAGAACTAAAGTGCAAAGCAAATCCAATACATACATACATACACACATACATACTTATATGTCTGTACACCATGTGCCTGTGGTAGCCAGAAGAGAGCATCAGAGCCCCTGAAACTGGAATGACAGTTGCTGGTGAGCTGCCATGTGGGTGCTGGGAATCAAACCAGGGTCCTGGCTGGAGCAGCTAGAGCTCTTAGCTGCTGAGCCATCTCTCCATCCCTCCTATTGGATGCTTTTCAAACTGTCAACTCGCCTTTCTTTAGAAACCACATCTTATTGTGAAAATGGAGGGGTTTGAGAGAAAGGCCCAGAAACTTCCCAAAGCAAGACTGTCTGCAAAGGAAAAGTGTTGTTCGACTTTTTCTGTCAGAATATCCTTATGTATTCCACTAACTTTTTCCCAGATGCCATCTGATCATAAATGTTATATCTTCAGTCAGAGTATCTTTTTCTAAACTAAGTGCTCTTTTTAAACATCAGGTAAATTTTTCCTTCCATAAGAGATGTGGTTCACATAAAAATCTTTTTCAGGGATCTTTACTTAAGGACCAGTGAGATGGCTGGGGCGGAGGGGAAGGGCTGGGGGAGTGCGTGTGACTCTGCCACACAAGGCTGAAAACCTGAGTTTGATCCCCTGAGCCCATGGTGGAAGGAGAAGGTATAGTGAACCTCTGATATAGTCAACCATTTGCCATTTCATTGCAGGCATTTTGTCGAGGTCTTTCGGGATGTTTGACTGGAACATGACGAATTTAGGCCAGCAGTTTGGGTTGTCAAGGGGATATTAGGGCCAGATCAACATCTAACTTGAGGCCCAGTTGTTTGAAAAAAAAAAAAAAAATAAGCAAGCCAAGACTGTCTTTGGGAACAGAGGGATTATTGCCCATGTTTGTAGGTCTAAACATGAGCCAAGGCCAGTTTCCTGCTCTGGAATGTCCTCCAGAGACAGAAGTTTCACTGGAATGAAATTCCCAAGAGTTTCCAGAGAGAAGTATAAAAGACTCCTGAAACAGAGTCTAATTCCCAGGACAACACAGCAAACAAACGGGCCCTCACCCACATGCATGCCGAGCAGGGAAATGGCTGTTGTTGGGTGACTCCAGAAATAGGGCTGGCCTCAGGGGTACTGGAGGGTAAGAGCAAGAAAGCTTACCAAGTCTGCAAACAAGGACTCCATAACTGAAACCTCTGCTCCACTCAGGCATCAGTGAGGCTGCTAGGAACTGGGGTTGCAAACTGTGTAAAGTCTCCAGTAGCTGACCTGCCTGCTCTTCAGCCTTAGTGAGCACTAAGGATAGAGTGGTGCTTGGAAGGCAAAGAAAGTTGAGAGACTGGAGACAGGGTTAAGACTGAGATGAAGGAGGAGCCCTGTAGGGCTATAATACCCTGGAAGCCCTTCCTGAGCTTTGGTACCAGTATGTAAAATAATGTAAGAACTGCTTGTAAGGAGAAACAAAAGAGAATTTAGATGACCTCAAACAGCTGAAGTAGGCTTTGTTTAATGCCAGAGAGGTAGCTTCTCAAGTTCTGTCCACACCCTGGACAGGACGCAGGATCAGAGTTCGAGAGAATGCAGTTTACATGCTTTGAGCACAGGGGGTTTTGTAGCTAAGAATGAGGAAGTGGAAGGGGGTTCATTACAGACAGAATGGGGAGTACGCCAGTTCCCTTAGACAAGCTGGATTTGAACCTACAGGGTCTGTTTTCTGCTTTTGCTGCCACTGGGTATCTGGGATAGGGGGCAGCTGCCTTTCTTCTGCTGTCTGCAAACATCTGGCTTCACGGAACTTTGAATTCAGTTTCAGTGCCTTAGCTTTCCGGAGCGGACAAAGGGGTTCCTTTACTTTCCTTTTCCTGAGTCCTAACACCGTCCAACACTGACGACTGGCCATGTACCTTATGGAAAAGTTTTTTCATTTTCTTAAAGCTGGAATTAGAGAGTGCACTTCTGGCCTGCAAACAAAATTACCTCAGTGGCTGGTTTAGAAATTCCCGGCTAAGGGAGCAGCTCGGGAATGGAGTGTGGCCACAAAGCCCTTTCTTAGGTCCATCTCCAGGAGAAAAGGCCCAATATGAATGCCCAATACTATGTTGCTGCTGGGTGAGGACATGAGAGGGCCTTAGACATAAAGTCCAGCTTTCTTCCTGGTCCACTATGTCCCAGGGTGCAGATGGGGGGGGAGGGGGGACATAAGCTCACCGTGGCTGGTGTTAAGCAAGACAGGAAGCCTGAACTATTAAGGAAATGCAAAGGAAGTTTTTCACGACTGTTGTTGGCCCCACCCCTCATAGAATTCAGATTCCGTTCATTAAACTGAGGACAATAATTCCTTGTTAATTACTTTATGTTGCTGTGGGGACCTCAAGGGCAAACAAAGCTCTCAGAAAAGTATAAAGAGCAATTCAGAGTAGGACTGTTGACTAGCGACGTCATAATCTGCGCTTTTGGAAGTTGTTTCCTTCAGCTGGTGCAGCAGGAAAGCAGCGAGCAAAGAACAGGAACGCCGCATCGCCTTGGCACCTGCTCCGGAAGAAAAGAAACCCAGCTCGACCCGAAGCGAAGAATCTTCTAGCAATCGCCAAGCCAAAACCTCGGGAAGTGATAGTAGGTATCCCGAACCCACTCTGCCCGCCCTGGGCACCTGCTCCGTAGCCATCCTCAGACCAGGTCTGTCCGCAGCCGCTGGGCCGGCTCGTGGGCACTCCCTGGCGGTACTGCCGAAAACTGCGGCACACAGAGCGAGGGGCGGGCGGGGCGAGGCGGAGCGGGGCGGGGCAGGCGGGCGAGCACGGGGGTAGGGGCGGGGTCTTTTTTCTTTGCGCGCGCGGACTGATGGCGTCATCGAGGCGCCTGGCCCGGAAGGAAGTAGCGTGCTGAGGGGTGTGGCGGTTTCTGCGGCTGCCCTGAGGTTTCAGACGTGTACGGAGCGCCTGGAGGGACAGTCTGGTACGCGGCCCCCCGCCCCTCAGTGCACGTTCGGCCTCCCGGCGGCTCGGGGTTGGCGCTGGCTCACTGAGCTCCCGGGCCCTGGCCCCGACGGCTCCTCAGCCCGCCCACCCGGGAGCCGCAGAAAGAACCCCTGTCTGTCCAGTCCCTTGCCCATGGTTCCGTGCGGGAGCACCTCGGACGTGCCTGTCTCGCGGAGGAGGGCGGGGAAAGGGCACGAGGGGGCGTGGGCTGGCAGTGAGGACTTTTGCGGAGAGGAGGCCTCTACTGCTGGGTAGCTGGAGGCCGCCACGGTAAAATAAGTTAGACCTGAAGGGTGGAACCCGCGCCCTGTGCCGATGTGCCCGTCCTTCGCCGTAGTTTTACCGGATCATTCAGTGTTCGGGGAAATGAGTTTCTAGGTGTAACTGTCGCACATCGGTACCCGGACGGTTTTGAACCTTCCAGGAGTTCAGAGTCTCCCAACGTGTGGCACGTTTTCCTATAAACGCAGGGCTTGGGGCAAAGGATATGGGAGAATGTGGTTTCGGTTTTGTGAAGAGTATCCGTCCCGTTTAAGTTCAAAGGAGTAACAGGAGGTGGATGACAGGCCAGAGAACCCTACCTCGGAACTCAATTGCTTGTCTCTCTGCCTAGGGTCCCAAGGGAATGACTGGTGGTTTCCTTCGCAATGGCAGGCAATTAGAAGTAGGAGGCTCTGACCAGAAACGCATAGATAGCCACAGCTGACTGTCATTTGACATCCTCTGTAATTTGGCCCAACACACTGCAGCTGCCTCTCTTCCTTACTCGTGTAAGCGTCTCCAGTGACAACCCATTAATGAGAAGTGAAGAGAAGGCTGTGTTTTGAACGCTGCCCAGTTGCCACCGAATCTCCCTTAGGTATAGCAGTATCTGGAGCTAGTGCCTCTTCGCTTCCCACAATTAAGGACGAGAATGTTGACAGAGAACAAGGATGAAATGAGCTGTAGATCTGGCCAGCACTGTGTTCTGCCACAGCAGGCTGTTTCTGAATCACTTTTCCTGAGCTACAGCTTGACGAGCTACTCTGAGTGTGGCAACCTCTCTCCTGTATGTCAAACCACATTGTCCCTTATCTGTAGGTTACAGGTTCACTGATGGCTCAGTTGGGAGCAATTGTGGCTGTGGCTTCCAGCTTCTTTTGCGCATCCCTCTTCTCAGCTGTCCACAAGATAGAAGAGGGACATATTGGAGTATATTACAGGTAAGGCAGAAACTGGCTCCTTTCCCTTGTCACTGGCCAGCAGATCCTGCTAACATCTGTTTATTTTATTAAATAGGAGAGTCTTTTCCAGGTGGAGCTTTTAAGGCTGTGGCCATAGGTAAGGGCGCCTGTGTGCGTATTTATTTAAATTTGTAAACTTAAAACTGTCTTTAGTATTTTAAGGCACTGCTGATACGTGTATCTATGGGATTAAAGACAAAGGTCTCAAGGAATCAGTGCGCTTTCCAGATCATCTGTGAGATACTGTCTTCTCTTGCATCCCTTGAAGAATCTTGTCTACAGACTGCAAGGCTACCTCTGTAAAAGTTGGCAGAGTCCCAGTTCTTGGTGGCAACTTGAGAAGTACTCTGGTGACTTGAGAGACTGTTTGAAAGTGAATATTTCAAAAAAAACTTTTAAAGGTTCTAGAGGATGATCGGTGTCAATCAAGGCAGCTTAAGGAGAGTGACTGTTAAATAATCTTGAGTCACTTTCTTTCCAGTGGCTTCTGTGCCCAAGGTTTTCATTTTAGATTTTAGAAGGTGAATTTGCTTGACTGCATGTTTGTGGTTCTGAGCATCAAACTCAGAGGCTAATGCATGCTGGGTAATTGCCCGGCTACTGAACTATAACCCCAGCCCTTGCTGTAAGCCTTTATGACACCATTGCCCCTTTTGAGATAGGGTCTCACTGTGTAGCCCTGCTTGCCTGGAATGCTCTGTGTAGACCAGACTGACTTGAACTCACAGAGATCCACCTGCCTCTGCTCCCAAGTGCTACGATTAAAGACATGTGTCAACATGATCAGCTTGACTCCTTCTTTCATATGGGTCCTGTAAAATGTATGGGCTGCCAATAGCAAGCTCTAAAATGCTTGTTAAATTAGAGTTGTAGCTCAGTGGAATAGCTTTTGACTAACATACTCAAGTCCCAGAATTAAAAAATAATAATTAAAAGAGATATGACCTTTTATTGCATTCCCCCTCCTCTTTAGTGATTTATCTCTGCCATCTGCTTTCATGTTCCCCAAAAGCTTTTAGTTTTGCCACTCACAGGCAACTTGGTTAGAAATATGTCAAAAACACATATTATATATTTAATATGTATTGAAGTGACTTTAAAGTTATTCTTGAACCAAGTATGATGGATCAACACCTGTAATTCCACCACTTGTGTGAGGGCTGAGGCAAGATTACTATGAGTTTTAGGCCAGCCTGGACTACATAGCAAGTACTAGGCAAATCAGAGCTATGTAGCAAGAGATCTGTCTCAAAAATGGTGAGCTATCATATGTGCACCCCAGATGCTTCTCAAATATGGTCGGGTAAAAGAAAGTGAATTACCCTTTTGCTCTAAGTTAGACTGAAACTTTGGTTAAGATTCTTCGGCCTTCCTCTGTTAGTTAAATTCCACTTGCTTCTTCTATCGTGGAGTCTGTCACTTCCAACTGTAGTATATTTAAGGAGCAGGCTGCAGCTCATTTTGGTAGAGTATTTTACTAGAATGTATGATGCCCAGGGTTCAGCCCTAGCACTGCCAAAGAAAGTTCTTTTATTGCCCATGTCACTGTACTCCAACAGTGATGCTGCTCGTTGAAACTGGGTTTAACACTCTACCGCAGGCTACACAGGTCGGCAGTTCTGACGGGCTTCTCTCTGATCGTGTGCAGCCAGGGAGTCTGCTTTTTGTGCTTATTCTACATACTTACTTCTCAGATGCCAAAAGTATGACTAATGGCTTTATGTTTTTCCATCAGGCTTCCTAGAATGTTCAAGTTGAGACAGAAGGAAGACAGGAAGAAGGGGTAGACACGACACTGGCATGTGTCACTCTGTATTAGGTTTTTGTAGGAGTAGACAGATGGTTGTGGTTGGCCCGTAAGGCTTGATCTAAAGCAGTGGTTCTCAGCCTTCCTAATGTTGTGACCCTTTAATACAGTTCCTCATGTTGTGC
Source organism: Psammomys obesus (assembly GCF_907164565.1). Classification (NCBI taxonomy): domain Eukaryota; kingdom Metazoa; phylum Chordata; class Mammalia; order Rodentia; family Muridae; genus Psammomys; species Psammomys obesus. The sequence goes on along the minus strand of NW_026596143.1, from coordinate 9,501,573 downwards.
TGACCCCCCCAACCATAAAATTATGTTCGTTGCCACTTCCTGTCTATAATCTTGCTACTGTTGTGAACAGCAACGTAAATATCTGTGGGTATGGGTGGTTTTAAGCGACCGCAGTGAAAGGGTTGCCTGACGTGAAAGGGGTCGTGACCCACAGGTTGATCTAAGATATTTCTCTTGAGATACTGAAGCTGCCTTTCTCCCTCTTCTGCAGAGGTGGTGCCCTGCTGACCTCCACCAGTGGCCCTGGTTTCCATCTCATGCTCCCTTTCATCACCTCCTATAAGTCTGTGCAGGTATAAGCAGCTCCTGTGGAGGGGTGGGTTCATTACAAATTTGGGTTGTTGGCTAATACACAACTTGAGATTATTTAGCTGTAGGATGAATAAAGTGCCTTTTCAGAGACTGAAAAAGATTCTCTTTCTCTCTTTTTCTCTCTCACACATACAGGGTGGGAGGGGAGAACAGTCAGAGGCTCTTTTAATATTACTTGATCAATGAAATAGCTAAGCAGAGCCATTGCCTCGCTTTTAATATTACTTGATCAATGAAATAGCTAAGCAGAGCCATTGCCTTGATTTGGCCTATGAGCCCCAAATGGAAATTATTTTCGTACTTTTGAGGTGAGGCTAAAGAAGAATTTTTATGAATGTTTAGAAGAAAGTCAAGTGTGTGTGTGTGTATTAAATCACAGGTTACCATGTCAGACAGAAATAAAACATAGAATTTTCCTTGTGGAATTTCCTTATTTGAAATTCAAAAATATAAATATAATTGTATGGGGACGTGGTTGGTTGGATAAAGGCTAATGCCATGTAAAATAAGAATAAGATAAGCTGTAGCCCTCCTCCTTCTGGCTGAGGTAGAATAAGCATCTCTAAAGCATATCCAACTAAGATGGGGCTGGAGAGATGGCTCAGCGGTTAATAGCACTGGCTGCTCTTCCAGTGGACCCAGGTTCAATTCCTAGCACCCACATGGAAGCTCACAGCTCACAAATGTCTCCAGCCTGTTCCCTCACACATACAGGCAAAACACCAGTGTAAATAAAAATAAATTACATTTTTAAAAAAAGTATTTCCAACTAAGAAAACTCAGACTTCAAGAATAACTTTTAAGTCAACCCAGCACAGGACTGGGGGCTGTCACACTGAGATAGAGGCTAGCATACACCAGGCTCTGAGCTCAATTCCCAGGACAAAAGAGAGAGAGAGAGAATGAGACCAACCCAGCAGAACACCCATGTGTGAGCGTTTTCCCTTTGCCTGGTTGTATGGACTTCTCAGTACTTTGTATTCCTTTTCTTATGAGTCTCACAGTTGAGCAGGCACTATATTCTGAAACAGGTCAAAAAGGAGCCTGCTGCTTCAGCAGAGGTAAAGTACACTCTCCAGCCCCAAAGTCAGCCATTTTCTGTATGATCCTGCCCATCCCACGGTGCTTCATGTACAGCAGCACAAGAGTAGACACTTTTGCTTGGCTTCAGGTCACAGCCTGGAAAGGAGGTTCAGTCCAAACGGGCAGTCACTTGTAAAACAGAGGCTCTGGGGTTCCAAATAGTAGGTTTGTCTCTTTATCACTGCCCATTTTACATTATTTGATATTTCCTCTGTCTCCAGACAACTCTCCAAACAGATGAAGTGAAGAACGTACCATGTGGGACCAGGTAAGGTACCCAGAATAAGGCTGGTGACACCTAGCAAGTACGGAAAGGCTGAGGACTGATGGCTTCAGTGAGATCACGTGGGGGAAAGGCAGTGCCAAACTGAAGGGACAGTGAAGCCAGGAGGAGAAAGAAATTCCAGGTGCCCAGTGCACCTGAAGACCTATTAATCCTCTTCATTCTTTCCCATTTAGCCATTTGCTTTGATCTAAAGATAGGGACTACCCTTTACTTCCTGACCATGCAAAGGTTCTTGGTGTTTTCTCTGTGAAGGCTAGAAGCTCTGCATGCCGCCTGCTCAGAGGTGTGAGCTGCCTCACATTCCATGAACACTGTGCTCTTGTTCTTACAGTTACATGTAAGCCATCTCCTTAGGAGATGTCACCAGATTCCAGAGCACACTGGTAACTTTGTCACTTCTCCCTCCAATAGTGGTGGTGTGATGATCTACTTTGACAGAATTGAAGTGGTGAACTTCCTCGTCCCAAATGCAGGTATGTCTTCCAGTTTGTCCATACAGGCATTTGTCTGGACCCCACAAGAATTGAGAAGTTTGAAGTCTTAGCTTTTTCTTATGCTGAGCTCTCTCCTCCACAGTGTATGATATAGTGAAGAACTATACTGCAGACTATGACAAGGCCCTCATCTTCAACAAGATCCACCATGAGCTCAACCAGTTCTGCAGCGTCCATACACTTCAGGAAGTCTACATCGAGCTGTTCGGTAAGAATGTGGTATACGCTGTCATGGTCAGTGCTGTCCTTCCCCCTCCCTGAGGTGTGTTAGGCTCCATCAGTCCTACATATGTCTGCTTCTTAGCGACCACACCATAGAGTATGGAGCCAGTCACCAAGAGAGTGCCAGGTAATATGGAGAACAGCTGAACATAGTGGTCCATGCGTGTAATCCCAGCACTCAGGAGGCTGCAGCAGGAGGAAAGCAAGTTCAAGGCTAGTCTGGGCTACAAAGAAAGACTTTTTCTAAATAAATAACCCCCAAAAAGAAAAAAATAATAAGATGTTAAGAACAATCAGAAGAGCTGGTTGCTGAGGCACACACGTGTAATCCCAGCACTTAGGGAGGCAGAGACAGGCAGATATCTGAGTTTGTGTCCAGCCTGATGTGCAGAGTGAGTCCAGGATAGCCAAAGATACACAGAAACCCTGTCTCAAAAAAAAAAGGCAATGGGAAGGTCCTCAGAGTAGTCAGACATGCTTTGGAGTAAGAGTAGAGTAAGGCAGTCACTGTCAGCCTGAACAGAGACTGGAACACAGATGTTCTCACTGTCCCTGGAATACTACTCTATAGTGAGAATGCAGTGGTTTCTAGAAGACGCTTACAAGAACATATAGCCTAACATACTTTATTCTTCTCTCAGAAAATGCATCCTGCATATAGCTTCCCCACCCTCCACGCCTCCCAGGCCTCTTCTCACCTTCCCTCTTCCTTAGATCCACTCAATACTCAGTGTTTCCCCAGAAAAGAACAGGCCTCCCAGAGACATCAACCAAACATGGCACAATAAGATACAATATGACCAGACATAAACCCTCACTGGGTCCAAGAGCAAGAAAATGAGGGTGCTGCTACTAGAAGATAACAGAGCTGCAAACAGACCCCTCCTCCCCTCTGTCACTTGAGTGTTCTTCCCACTGAGTGCAGGGCAACTGGTGTTGCGTGGTGAGAGCAGTAGGTCGATGCTTAATTCTAGAAGTAAGGAAAGAAATGTAGCTTTTTACACTTCCTAGAACCTTTTTGGCATCCTCCCTCCCCTGTAGAGATGAAACACTAAGTTAAAGGGAACCCCATGCTTAAATGCACAACTTCTGTCTTTTTCACCTGGCCTCGGGAAACACGGCCTTGACTTTTGCAGCAGAAGCATCCCAGTCAGTGTTATGGAAGCCTTGTGGCATTCTGTTTAAATCCACGACTAGATGTTTTCTAGGAGCCAATGCTGAAAGCAAATGACCTTTTCTTGACACTTGGACTGTGTGATGACTTTTTCCAGGAGCATTAATAAAACAGCATTTTTGTCAGTGCCGGGGATGGAAGCCATGTCCCACATCGCGCTAGGCAAATAGTCTACCACTCAGTTGCATCCTCATCCAAAGAGTACTTCTTAGAAGTAAAAGAAAAAAAAATACCTAAGTTGGTTGTGATCATAATTAACCAAGTCGCCAGACCTGTTGGCACAGCCATTACTCCCGGCACTCAGGAAGTAGAGGCAGGAGATCTCAGTGACTATGAGGCCAGTCTAGCCTACATAGTGAGTTCTAGGCCAACAAAGGCTACACAGTAAGAATCTGGCTCATCATAATAATAATAATAGTAAATCAAACAGTTCATTTTTTTTACAATTTTACACCGAGATTTAGGAAATCATTCAAATCACTTTCAGTTTTTCTGCAGTAGAAAATAAACCTATGTTCAATTTAATAATTTGTATTCTTTTATTGGTTTTCGATTTACTGTATTTTCAAAAAAATGAAAATTTTACTTTTATCTTTTTATGTCATACCAGTAGAAATCAATGAAATATAATTTTCTAACCATTGTTTTAGGACACATGTACCACTAATGAACATTTCAAGGTATATGAAACCTTAAAAGACAAAGAATCTCTCATGTTCCTGGAAGGAAATTAAAGTAGACTGTTTTGTATTTGAGAACTTCTTGATCTCTAGACAGATACACTTACTACTTATTAAGTTGTTGCTTCTGTAGAGCGGATCTGGAGGGAAATGTATTTGCTTTAAAACTTTTCTTTTGTGGGTTAGTGTCTTAGCTAGGGCTTCTATTGAGGTGATGAAGCACCATGGCCAGAAGCAACTTGGCGAGGAAAGGGTTTGTTTAGCTTACATTTCCACATCAAGGTCCATCATTAAAGAAGTCAGGGCAGGAACTCAAGGCAGGAACCTGGAGGCAGAAACCGAAGTAGAGCCAATGGAGGAGGGCTGCTTACTAGCTTGCTTTCCATGCTTCACTCCACTTGTATATTTATACAGCCCAGGACCACATGCCCAGGGGTGGCCTGGCGCACAGTGGTCTGGGACCCCACATCAATCATAATAAAGAATGCCCCATAACAAGCTCCTGGGTTAGTCTTCAGTTGAGGTTCCCGATTCCCACTTGACTCTAGTTTGTGTCGACAAAAAGAAACCAGTATGGTATTTATTTCTTCTTGATCTCTTAAGCCCATATCAGATGCTAATTTTATGTCTTCTTCCCTCAATACTAAGAGGCCTGTGAGAACATATTTACATGTAGAAACGTCACAAGTCGTTGCCTACTGATAGGACAAGTGAGAATATAGTTTTAGCATTCTAACAATCAAACATAGTAATTAAGCAGATGTTTCTCTCTTTCTCTTGGCCCCCACCCCATCTGCTTCTGTCTGTCTGTCTGTCTGTCTGACTAGCTCCTTCTCTCTGTGTGTATGTTTGTTGCTAGGTGGAATCCAGGGCCCAAGTTATGTATGCCCAGCAAGTGTTCTGCCACTGTGCCAATTCCCACCCCACCCCCAAACCAAAAGGTTCATGTTTTGGTTACTAGCTAGCTTTCATCAGCCTCAGTGTGAACATCTATAAAAGAAGGGAGACTCGCTGTTCCTGAGAAGCTGTTGCTTGGGCACAGCTGATTAAAGCAGGTGGCAGCTGACAAGAATAGGAGTGATTCTGCCCAGACACCCCAGCCTGGTCCTGTTGACTAGTTTTTTGTTTGTTTGTTTGTTTGTTTGTTTGTTTTGTTTTTTGTTTTGTTTTTTGTTTTTTTTTTTGAGGATCTCAGTGAGATCTCACTGGTAGAAGGCAAGGAAGAGAAGGCCCAGGCCAGAGAGGCCTGTTTTAGGACACATGTGCCATGGTATTGCTGTTTACAAAGAGGGTCAGTGAAAGCCTTTCCCACACTTTCCTCGAAACAACTCACATTTGAAATCCAGATGAGCAACCAGAACCAAAGCAAAGACAGCATATCAGAAGACACAAGCTGGGCTGGGGCGTTAGCCCAGTTAAGTGCTTGCCTCATAAGTATAAGGGTCTGAGGTTGATCCCTAGACCCTAAAGCATGTGTAGTGCCATAACACAGGAGAGATGAGACAAGACAGTCCTGGGCCTCACTGGCCAGCCAGTCTAGCCTAATGGATGAACTCAAGGCAAAGAGAGATCCTATCTCAAAGGAAGTAAATACTGTTATTAGGATGACACCCGAGGTGGTCCCCTGACTTCCATGCAGACACACATGTGCACATGTACTCAACGCCCAACACAAATTTTAGAAAAAAAAAAAAAAGAAAAAAGACATGGGCTGATTTTCAGAAGAGTAAATTTCATTTTCCCCTTGTGATGTTGATAGAATTCATAGTGAAAGTAATATGGGCTCTCCTGAACATTAGGCCAGGGTTTTTGTGTTTAGTATCTGTGTCTCTGTGTCTGTCTTGTCTCTGCACATGTGTGAGTGTGAGTAGGTGCCATATGTGTTAGTTAGGGAAGTGCCTGCAGAGGCCAAAGAGGATGTCACACCCTTTGAAGTTATAATTTCAGGTGGTTATGAGTGGTACATGGGGCTGGGAACTGAACTTGGATAGTCTAGAGTAGCAGCAAGGGGCATTTGTTTTTGCTATGGGGTCTTACACTGTCAATCAGGCTGGCTCAGAACTTACTGTGTTATCCAGACTGGTCACAAATTTATGACACTCCTGCTATAGCGTCCTTAATGCTGGCGTTACACACCTGAGCCCCCCCCCATTATACCTCCAAAATTAATTCTTGATTTGATAGTATCTATAATAGTGCAGCAAGCACTCTTAGCCACTAAGCCATCTCTCAGGCCCTTGTTTTGTTTTTTACCTAATAAAATTACAAGATTTAATACACCTAGCTTTTGGTGACAAGACCTCATTGTGTAGCCCAGGCTAACCCTATGGTTCTCCTCCTTCAGTTTCCCAGGTACTGGGTTACTGGCGTGTCCCTCCATGCCCAGCTTCACTTGCTTCTTTTCTGAAAACCTGGTATAGCCATTCTACCACCCTCCTCCGAGGGATCCGTGGGCCTGCCTTCTGTTTGCCAGTTGAGAAAGGCTACTCAAGGAATATTTTTAAATTGTTTTTTGTTTCTTAAGCTTAGGCACCCTGTAAGGTATGGGATGATTAAACAGTGAGGGGGTTTATTTTGAGGACAGAGTGAAGGATCACTTCTGTATCTCTTCCATGGAGGACTGCTTCAGGGTCTTAGATTAGGTCTCTGGCTTGCTATGTGCGCTATGTTGGAAAGACCAGTTGGTAAGCTAGTGTTTCTGCTGGTGCTTTTCCCACATTCTCCTCACTTCACCTAGACAGTATAACAGCTCCATTTGTGTCTTTGTTGATTCCAGATCAAATTGATGAAAACCTCAAGTTGGCTTTGCAGCAGGACCTGACCTCCATGGCACCTGGGCTTGTTATTCAAGTAAGCATTGCCTCATGGGAAGTACTTATATTTGATACTGCGTGCTCTCTCACAAGGGATACTCTTTTAGCACAAGGGCACCAACAGCCAGTTGGAGCTTATGTCCCTGACCATTTTCATTTTCCCATCAGTTGTTATTTGTGTCCTTCTCCAGGCTGTACGAGTGACAAAGCCCAATATACCTGAGGCAATCCGCAGGAACTATGAGTTGATGTGAGTAAGCTGACCACCATGAGCTCCCCTCAACCCATCCCAGAGCTACAAGCTCTGATTTTCCTCCTTCTCTTAGCATTTGCTAGTCTATTGTGCTATAAGGTCAGACAGGCATGCCAGCACCCAGGGCACAGACGAGCCCTGGAGAGCGGTGGTGCTTTTAAAGCTGAGAGAATCATAGCAGTGGAGATAATGGGGACAGACAAGTAAGTTTAGGGGTAGGTCTATTTTATTAGTTTCTGTTTTATTTTGCTCTGGGAGAGGGTCTTCTTAAGTGTCCAGGCTAGCCCAAGCTCCTGTGCTTAAGCTATCCTTCTGCCTCAGCTTCCTTACTAGCTGGGGTTACAAGCATACACCTAGGCACTGTGTTTTATTTCTCACAAAAGAAAGCTGTGTGCTTGTAACAGATTAGTAAAGGCTGAGCCACTGAACAGCTTTGCATGGGAGAGAAAAGATGTCTGAATGTGCTGCTCAGACAGAGCTGGGTTTCTGTGGGGAGCACTGAGGTTCCCCAGCCTTAAGCACAGCCTCACAGCTGTGTGTTTTCCCTTCCAGGGAGAGCGAGAAGACAAAGCTGCTCATTGCAGCCCAGAAACAGAAGGTGGTGGAAAAGGAGGCAGAGACAGAAAGGAAGAAGGCCCTCATTGGTGTGCACTGGTTCTCTAATCCTCTTTCAGGGAAGAAGGGTTGGGGATGGAGAGATGGTGTATAAAAAGGCAGGGCATGGTAAAATCCTCCAAAATGCTTCTGGTATGGGGGGTGGCATTCATATCCTCAGGAGCCAAGTGGAAATTGTCAGATCATAGACAACAGATCGTAGTGAGTCTTGAGTTTTTTGTATCTCTGAAATGGAAGGAACACTTTTTTTTTTAAAATAATAATGTCTTCCCACAGAGTTTAACTTTTTTTTTTTCTTAAAGATTTATTATGTATACATTGTCCTGTCTGCATGTACATCTTCATGCCAGAAGAGGGCACCAGATCTCTTTATAGATGGTTGTGAGCCACCAAGTGGTTGCTGGAAATTGAACTCAGGACCTTTGGAAGAGCAATCAGTGCTCTTAACCTCTGAGCTATCTCTCCAGCCCCAGGAACACTTTTCTTAATAAGAATGACCACCATTTACTGAGAACTTCATGTGTGAAGTACTTCAATTGTCATATCACCACCAAAGGAAAGTACTGTCATTTGCTTGGACGTTTTTGTTGGTTTGATTTCTTAACTATTAGTTTTTATGACTCGGGGGTTGGGGGGATGCCTCTAAGGAGAGGCTCATATGCCATGGCACAGTTGTGGAGGTCACAACAACCTGCAAGATGGTCACTCTTCACACTGTGTCCTGACATTGCCTGACTTGGCTGGCAAGCCTTGTATCTACTCAGCCATCTTGAGATGCTTGCGCTCTTTCACTCAACTCAGAGACTTGTAAACGTGTCCAAGGCCGTGGCTAATAAGAGTAACCCCTAGTTCTCCGGTCAACTCGAGCTGTTTCTTGAAGTGTCAGGTAGAACTTATTCTTTAAGAGGTTGACTTGGGAGAGAAGTTAGTTTGTGCCCCTGGCTTTCCAGGCACATCCATCCCCATCCCCACCCCATCAGCTCCTTCAGCTACTATTTCATGCTGATGTTGTCCTCCTGTGCTCACTGGGACATTCGTCTCTGCTCAGGTGTGCCCCCTGGAGCTGCCCTCTGTGGACTTGGCTCTATCTGAGCAAACCCATTCAGGTATTAGGGCACTGAGATCAGGGGAAAGGTGCAGGCAACAGGCTTTCTGTTTTTACGTTTATCATCTGTGTGTGGTTGTATGGGCACATGCATGCGAGGTGCATATGTGGAGGCCAGCAGACAACCTGTGGAGTCAGTTCTCTCCTTTCACCATGTGGGCCCTGACACTGAACTTGCACCATCAGGTTTACCCACCATCTCACCACCCTGGCCAAGCTATTGACATGTCAGCACTAAAATCCTTTCTCAACTTCATTTACTCAGAGGCAGAAAAAGTGGCTCAGGTTGCAGAAATCACCTATGGGCAGAAGGTAATGGAGAAGGAGACGGAGAAGAAGATTTCAGAAATTGAAGGTGAGTAGGTGGATGTCATGCCTGACAGACACGGATAACCGAGTCACACCCTGTGCTTGTTAGTCTCTGTTCAGGGTGTTATGGTGTCTGACATACTTGCTCTCCTCTGCTTAGCTCAGATTTAGAGCTTTATGCCAGCATTGCACAGGAAGCAGGTCTTCGCGCAACAAGGGTTGGTTGTGTTGATTATGCACTGAGTATTCTGTTAGGAATAAAAGAGAAATCAGGGCTGATGAGATGGCTCAGTGGGTAAAAGTGCTTGCTGCCAAACCTGAGGGCCTGAGTTGCATACCCACAACCCTCAGGGTAGAAAGAGAGAACCAACTCCTAAAAGTTACCATCTGACTTCTGTACACTTACCAAGGCATGCTTGCACATGCACACACACAAATAAATAAATATTTGTAAATAATTAACTAAATAGGACAGGGAGCAAGGGTGTTAGTCCAGGCATGGTAACAAATTCTTATGTCTCAGCACTTGAAGTAAAGGCAGAAGGGGGTGAGTCAGAGGACAGCCTGGGATACAGAGGAAGACCCTGTCTCAAAAAAAGAGAAAAGAAAAAGAAGAGGAAGAGAAGGAAAGAGACATAACAGGCCCTGTTGACCTGGAGCTCAGTCTAGCAGGTATCTATGACACTGGACCCAAACCATGTCTCTCCCTACCTTCACTACCTCTTCTTCAAAAGCCCTCTAGAGCCAGGCGTGTTGATGCACACCTGTCATCCATAGCAAGATCCTGCAGGGGAAGAGGGAGTCAGTGGATGCATTGGTTTTTTTTCTCAGGGTTTGCTCTCCAGGTCCACATAGACACTAAGGTAGCCTTGATGAAGGCCCTTGAGCACCAGCAGCTCTGGAGCTGAGGGGACATGTTGTTCACTGGTTACTGACCACTGCTCACCTTCAGTTCCCCCTCCTGAACCCTTACTTCCCCCCTACCCTCACTTTGCTTCATGTAGTTCCTTCTGTCAAGTGACTTCCAGGACCGAGGTGGATCCTCATGGAAGCTCAGGCCACAGTGTTGTGTGTAATTTACACTCACTGTGGAGCAGGCAGGCTTTGCAGGGCCCACCGATGAGCTGATTAGGATGTCACAGATCAGTGGGCTATCACCAGGGAACTCTCGGTAAAGCAGTGCTTTCATTTCCTGTAAGTACTTGCCTAAGAAGAGGTGCATCAGCTAAGAGAGTTTGTTCCCAAAGCCCACATTGTGCAGGTCACAACAACCTCTAAATCCCACTCCAGAGGGCTTTGACCCTTCTGGGTTCCATGGGCACCTGCATTTAATTGTGCACAATCACACAGAACATGTGGTGGTAGTGCACGTTTGTCATCCCAGCACTTGGGAGGCAGAGGCAGGCAGAGCTCTGTGAGTTTGAGACCAGCCTGGGCTACACAGAGAAATTCTCACTGCTGGGGTGCAATAAGACACCCCAAAGTGCAGTGCAGGATCTTTTTCAACAGTCAGCACTAAAGATATTAAGGACTTGAGGTTGCATGGTGTGGTGACACCTGTAATCCCACTACTTAAGAGGTAGAACACGAAGATTTAGAGTTCTAAGCCAGTCTGGATCACAGAAAAACTGACTCGAAAACACCAGCAACATGCCATTCTGACAGCCTTAGTTTGATCATGGCAGAAGGAGAGAAGTGATTTTCCCAAGTTATCCTCTGACCTCCATACATGTGCCATGGAGTTCATGCCCATTCCCTCTCCCAATAAATAAACAAATGTAATAATGAAAGAGGTTTTAATTTTTTAAAGGGAGGTGGGAATGGCAACAACAAACAGAATCCCCAAAGAGTGGCCTTTGTCCCTGAGTATTTTGTTACAAATGTGACTGGAATGTGGCTGGCACATTCCCAAGGCCTGAGGCTCAGTGTTGTGCTGTGCATCATCGTTGAGCAGGGAGGTTTACCAAGTGATGAGATGAAGCAGTTCAGAATCCAAACGGTGTTCCCCTGGACCAGCATACATAAATCTGGAAGTATCCAGCTTAGTCACAGTTAGACACTTTGGGAAATGAAGTCTGGTAGCAGACACTTTTATCCACTGAGCCGCTTTACATTTGTGCTCTTCAGTCTTGGGGTAGACATACGACAGGCATGGTAATGCATGTCTATAATCCCAGCACTGAGAAGACTGAGTTAGGAGGATGCCATAGGAGAGGTTTTCCTTTTTGTATTAAACTGAAACTCTTGCTACACTGTCTTAAAGATATTAGGTTACTTTCTTTTAGAGAAATGATTTCTCTGTACTATCAGGAAGGCCACATAGTACAATGCCAGTCTCTCCTGGGTAAGGAGAGGCCATGTCAAAAAGCACACACAAAGCCACCTCTCCAAGATCATAGAGACTAGAAAATGTCTTTGTTGGTTTTTTTGTTTTCTGCAATGCCAGGAATGGAACCTGGGGCTTTCATTTGTTTTTTTGTTTTTCGAAACAGTTTCTTTGTATGTAGCCCTGGCTGTCCTGGAATCACTGTGTAGACCAGGCTGACTTTGAAGTCACAGAGAGTTCCTCTTGCCTCTGGCTCCTGAGTGCTGGGAATAAAGGCTGAGCCTGGAGCTCTGTGTATACTGGGCAAGTGCTGTACCACTGAGTTATAATTGCCAGCCCCTAGAGCACAGGCTTCTGTATCTTCCCATGGTTTTTGTACTTGAGCCAGTTCCCATACCTTCACCCCTTAGATGCTGCATTTCTGGCCCGGGAGAAGGCGAAGGCTGACGCTGAGTGCTACACTGCTCTGAAGATAGCAGAAGCAAATAAGGTAAAGGCCTGACCACATACTGAGGATGTGTTTGTCATTGCTGCTCCCACCAGAACTCTGCACTATGTGAGACAGCCACTTCCTTAGGTGGGAAGCCATAGCAGAAGTTTCATTTTTATGGTAAACATGGAAACTCTGTCGTAAGATTACTTTCTCTCAGAAAAATGGTTTTTGGGTAACAGAAAGGCTATGAAAGTAGAAGAAACATATCTGCTTGACAGAGACACTGTCCAGATGAAAGTTGAAAGGGTGCCACCAAATTTTGTCTGTCATCTCTTCTAAGTTTTCTTCACTTTCATATCATAGCTCAAGCTGACTCCAGAATATCTGCAGCTGATGAAGTTCAAGGCCATTGCTTCCAACAGCAAGATTTACTTCGGCAAAGACATCCCCAACATGTTTATGGACTCTGCAGGTCTGGGCAAGCAGTTTGAGGGGCTGACTGACAAGCTGAGCTTCAGCTTAGAAGATGAGCCCGTAGAGGCAACCACGAACGAAAATTGAAAAAAAAAAAAAAAAATGTATACAACCTCTGATTGTGCTGCTTAGAGAGATCTTTATTTTTTAAGATGAGACAGAATGTTCCTCCTTTCCACATTACCTTCTTTGACTCTTCAATTTACTGTGGTAAAAAAAGGAAGAAATGGACATAAATCTACTCCCTTCTGGGAAGGGAGAGCAGATGGAGAATTGTTTTTTTGGTTTCATTTTTAATTCAGGTAAGTAGGTTATATGACTTCTGATAAGGTGTGTATACCATATATTTGACCTCTGACCTTCAGGCACCAATTTGGTCCCTTTGAAGCTGGCTTAACTGTGGATACTATCAATGTGACGTGGGAGATATGTGGCTGCTGCCTCCTCTTGGTTTGATTCCCTTCATGGGAAAAGTTATTCCACAGTTTTCTCCCTTGCCTCTAACACAGGCAATGTCAGCATGTGGGGTTCATAACAGAAGGGGCATCTGCTATGGAACATTTGACAGTGTGAGTGGGTTATTCTAGAGCTAAGCTGTGTTGAGCCTCCTTAGGAAGAACCTGGTGCTAGGTTTTGCAAGGTTTCTATACACTGTACTTGTGCTCTAGTGTTTTCTGACTACACGTCACCGCAGCAGGGCTCAGTCAACACCACACACTCCTTTTCAAATTTTTCACCTGATCTGTGATTTGATTTCTTGTTGGATAACCCATTAATTCCACTCAGCATTAAGATGGGAACAAACAAGTGCCGTACTAGCTGATGAAGTAGGCTCCTTATACCCATTAGCACTGTAGTGCTGTTTGGCTAATTATGTGAATACTTTTGAAACCAAATGACTTTATCATTGTGGAGACTCTTCATTGATGAGCTCTCGTGACTGTGAAGGAGAAGGGGCCAGCCAGCAGACATCCAGGTAGTAGAGCCTATGGCCTGTGTTGGGGGTTTGTCTGACACACTGATAAAAGGAGCTCTTAAATCCAAAGAGGCAGCTACACAGAGTTCATGCCATGCCCTATGGGCTGCACTAAATCACCGTGGTTTGTTTTTCTTTGCTAGTTAGAAAGACAGTGGGTCACCCTAGGAGGTTCAGAATGACAAGAACAAATAGAGATCTTAGATCCTGAAACTGGGCTTGGGGTAGGGCTCCAACATGGCCTGTGAGTGCTACACAGGATGCCCTTGTGGAGAGCAGCTGTGCAATTAATTTGAAGACATGGCAGTGCCCTGTGTAACTGTGGCCAGCTCCAGCTTAAGATTTGGCCTTGGTGTTAGCTGCTCCCTGCCCTTTCCTCACATACACACAAAGCACCTACTGTTATCTTTTAGGTGACTACTATAAATGATATTATCTGGCATTAATTCCCACCTCATTTTTGGTTCTGTAAGTCAGCCCAGCTTGCTCCTAAGTAGCACCAGGCTTGTCAGGTTTTTGGGTAGCATTCAGCCTGCCTATAAAAGACAAAATTGATTCTGCTTACCTCAAATGTTGCCCTTCTCTCTTCTAACTCCTTACACTGAGATTTCTCAAGCCACTGGTCCCGGTCACACTTTGTGCAAACTACAAAATGTTCCTGGTAAGGGTGGATTTTAAAGTACTCAAAAGTTCTTGAAAAAGTGGTTGTTTTTTTTTTCCCCAAGACCAATTCATCTTCCTCTCATTGGCTGCTGTTAATCACTTGCTGAGAACAGCTTGCTGTACCCTCTTCCATCTGAGCCTCAGAAAACACTACTTCACTGGAGTCGGGGCAGGAGTATAAGGGTATCTCACCAAGTGGCACCCTCCGGTTTGAAAGTCTCTTTGCTTCTGACATTCTGAAAGCTCATCCCTTGATTACAAAGGGTCACAATAAAGTCCTGCTGCAACTGCTGCTTCCCCACCCCTGTAATGTCACTTCTTTAGACAAAACATGTAAATGTTCCTATGTCATAAACATAAATGCAGTGGTTGTTGGTATCCGTCACAGCAGGAAAATCATGGAATTCAGCTGTCCTTTTAGCATGGGATACCTGCCCATCTGTCTTTGTGACTTTGTTTTTTGTAATACTAGAAAATCTGATTGTAAAGCATTTGAATTCTAAACATAAAATGTGATAAGCCTGCAGTTTTGTAGGCAGTGAAATCTATGGCTGCTATTTTTAAGTAGAACTTCTATCAAAATAACTGTAAAATTTAGTTTTTGTAGGACTTTTCCCAAGGCACAGCCACCTTGGTGGAACGTTTCTCACTAAACTTTGCAAGAGCATTTCGTACCCAGTACAGTTTTTAATCACTTTCAATATATAGTCAGAATGTTTGTAAGAAAGCCTAAAGTTTAATAATTTTTATATAACTAAAAATAGATATGGAAGAATCAGTGTGGTTTCTGAGTTGGGAATGGACCACTGAATGAGGCCGAGTAATAAAAGTTCTCTAAAAAGGGGAGATATTTTATAAATGATCTGTGGTCTGTATATGTCCTGTGAAGAAAAGTTAGCCATGGTTACTGACCTGAACTATCGTAAGTTGGAGTTTGATAAACTGTACCTTGACAGACAGCTACTCTGTAAACTTCACCTATTCTGTTGTCTTTAGTGGGATTCTAGCCACTGTTTGTTTCATTATAAAAGCTGTAATGGGCAATCATGTGTTTGAACTTCCATTCCTTTCTATCTCTACTTCTGTGTAAACTAGTGATTGAATAGTCAGAGCAATTTTTTCAATGAGCCCCAAGGGCATTAATAAGCCTTTATAACTGAGAAATGATTCTTGGTATATTAATCATTCCATAAATGATACTACTAGATTAATTGTCATGGGTTAATAGCTGCAGGAATTGTTTCAGACAACACAAAAGATCTCATGTGAATATACTTATCTTTTGGATTTAATTTTAGTCTTGCTAAATAAAATGTCTGTCTTTACTTTTATGATTAGAGTAAAATTTACCAGTACATATTAGGTTAGGTGACAAATAAAACTTCCCTCTTAGGCGTTCCCTAAAAATATATCCAGGTGATATATTCTTAGCTGCATGTTGGTGCACACCTTTAGCCCCAGCACTCAAGAGACCCTGTCAGAAACAATTAACACATTGCTCCATTTCTCCAAAAGATAAAGGCATTCCCAGTTGACCCAAAACCCGTATGATACCAGTTTAAGTAGATAACTCCCAGACTGGCTCTGGCAAACTGCCTAGCCTAGTATCTCCAGATAGATGTCAATGTCAGTTAATTTTACAACTATATACCATCCCATAATGGTGTGCACTTGTATCCCACTGCCAAAGAGATAGAAATACCAGAATCCCAAAGGCTTGGGGACCTGCCAGTTTAGTCTCATTTGCTGAGGATCTGTGGACGTACCACCCTGGTACTATAAACGCACAACAACCAAAAAGTAATTGAAAGTCAAATATGTAACTAAGCTGTGTTTGCCCGTGCTGTACTGCGCAACTTCACTGCAGCACGGGCCGTGAACACGTGTGCGCTTTGTACCTCATACTGCCACACCACACACTTATAAATGCTGCCTTAACCACCTCTGCCCAGATGCAAGACTCTAGGTATTATTGAATTGCAGTGTTCTCGCTATACATAAACCTCCTCTTAGAAACGTACTCACTTTATTACAGAAAACCATCATTATTCAGCATTAGTATCAAATGTGTTTATCTTTGGGGTTTTTATTTTGAGATAGGGTTTCACATAGCCCAGGCTGGCTACTAAATCACTGTATGGCTGAAGATGACCACTTCTCATTCTCCTGCCTCTCTTCAGGTGCTGGAATTACAAATGTATGTCATCACACCCACTGCATGCAGCTCTGGAAACGAGATCCCTCTACATATCCTGGTTGGCCTGGAGCTCACTGTGTGGGCCAAAATGGGATCGTATTTATACCAACCAACCTCTGCCTCCCAAATGCTTAGGTTGCAGGTGCTTGCCACAACACCAATCCAAACTGTTTGATGTTAGAGCTATGCGTGGTGACATGCCGGTAATCCAGCACTCGAAGGAAAATCCAGAGTTCAAGTCCAGACGCTCCTAAGCTACACAGCAAGACTGAGGCCAGCTAGTGTTGCATGAGACTATCTCAAAATACTGTTTGAATTTCATAAAAATTCATTAACTGAATGTGGACTTCTGGATAGTGTTAGTGACTAAGCAAAGCAGACTGGTTTGGGGGCAGGCTCCTGTGCTAACATATCTTCAAAATATTCTTTACGCTCAAAGTTTATACAGCAACTGGGCATGCTCAGAAACATATCCTTCTGAAAAGTGCCTCCACATACCAATACATACAGGCCTCCCTAACAAATCCTCACTCCCTTTGTCTGAGAGCTTCATTTTGGAAACAAGGCCTGTCTGTCCCTGCTGGCAGCAAGGAATAACTCCTTCTCCACCATTTTATATCTTGGTTGTGTTTATTTTGGCTTTGCGTTCATCAAGTGAATCCATTGCATTCACTTACATTAGGACAGACTTTCCAACGGATTTTGAACTGCCCTAAACACACGTCGTTTTATATGTTTGTTAGAAGTGACGTTTTCAGCACTGACAACTATAAAATCAGAACATCAGTCAACTCTGAACACATTGAAGATGCTTTACATCCCCTGCGGAGGAGCTGCTGGCTAGAGGAAGGGGGGATCATTTTCTCAGTGAAGGGGCCACTGGTAAAGTGCTGATGCTCCAGTAAATAACTGCCCACCCGTGGTCACACAGGCGCCTAGTCAAGCAGTCCCGGTCACAAAACAAAAGACATAAAAGTTGGAAGGGAGCTGGGTGTGGTGGCACAAGCTCAGGTCCCTCTACAAGAGCCCTCAGTGCTCCCAACCTCTGAGCCACCTTCCCAACCCCTGTATTGTCTTTCCTTGAAAAAGAGAGTAGGCTTGGTGTAGGGCTGGGACATGGCCCTCTTATTCAACGACATCTTCACCAGCTTTCGGTTTTCCAGTTTCTTCTCTCCCTAAACTTGGCTCTCCTGGAACTTGCTCTCTAAATCAGCCTGGCCTTGAATTCAAGAGATCTTCTTGCTTCTGTCTCCTGATTGCTGGAATTAAAGTGGACCTAGACCTAAGAATTCTTTAATTCCTTTTCACAAGATGGAAGTGTTAGGCCCAGCATGAGCCTAATTTCGAGAAGGGATGAAGAGAACTCAGGAGATGGGTCTCAATGCAAAATCGCAAGAGGTTTATTTTGACCATTGCACAATGGGGTCACCCCTGCTGGTCAGCAAGGAGTGGCACCGGGAGACAAAGGCCTTGGGTTTTTAAAAGACAAAGCGCGGGAATTTTGAGGTTGCAGTTCAGGATTGGATGAGGAAGCTATGAAGTAAGATAATTGGTTAGTCTTAGGTGCTCAAGCTTGGCCAGTCCTGCCAAGTGTGGATGCAACTGCAATTAAAGGTGGGAGTGGTTAGCTCATCCTTGAAGATTGGGGCTGCGGGCTTTTGGCAGCAGGGTTCAGGGGTCTACTCAGAAGAAGGATTGAGGCCATTTGGGTTGGTTGCTAAGAAACACTATCTCGAAGACAAGGGTCTGGTCATTCTTTTTGCTGAGTGAAGGTCATTGCTTGCTTGCTTTTTTATATCTGTCCTCATAGATAGGGTCACATTCCTCCGTTCTCTGGAAAGGTACTAAGAGGCTTTAGCTTAACCTGGACCTAAAACTCAAAACTATAGGCTTTAGAAGACATACAGGTTACAAAGTTAGTCTGATCCTTACAGAAGCATAGCTGGGTGGCTCTTGCGCCGAGGTCTCCACTCCCTTAGTTCCATTTAATATCTTTAATCTGTTTCTCTCCTTGAACACAGGATTTAGCTCCATTCCAATTCCTGGTACCTCATGCACCACACATTTTGTATTTTTTCTTTCTACGTGTGCTACATTTCATCAAAACATCTTCATAAGAGTGACCACAGGACAGAGTCCATATTAGTCTGATTTGAGATTCTGATTGCCCATGCAATGAGTCTAAATCTCTTCCCACCATTATCACCATGGGGAAAGCATGGCAGCATCCAGGGCTGAGCACTCTACAAGGAGACTGTGTGCCTCACTGAGGGAGACCTCGAAGAGCACCGCCACAATGACACACTTCTTCCACCAACACCACACCTCCTCATAGTACCCCTCTCTATGGGCCAGGCGTTCAAACACATGAGTCTGTGGGGCCATTTCTATTCAAACTCCCGAAGTTGCTTTGGTCGTGGTGTTTTATCACAGCAATAGTAACCCAAACTAAGACAGATGGTTCAATGGATAAATTCTCCCCATGCAATCATAAAAATCTGAGTTCAGATCTCCAACAAATATCTATAATTCTGAAAAGGCAGAAATAAAAAGAACCCTGGGCTTTCTACCATCCTGTTTAGCCAAATTGGCAAGCAATGTCAGTCAGACATCGAGAGAGAGAGAGAGAGAGAGAGAGAGAGAGAGAAGCCCTGCCTTAAATCTATGACATACTTATTGGTCTCAATTTCTTACATCTGTGGGTGTTTATGTGTATATGTATGTATATATCCTTATGCATGCACCCATGCTCACGTGCCCTGACATTCGTGTGGAGATCAGAGGACAATCTGTTCTGCTGCCTCCTTTTACCATGTGAGTTTCAAGGATCGAATTCAGATTATCAGATTTAGCAGCAAGCACCTCCAACCCCTGAGCCATTTTACCACCTTCAATATTTTTTTGAAACAGCATTATCTCCTAAATTTCCTGTTCATTCCATCCTTCATGAATCCTTTTTAACTTGACCCATTTATTCCTTGCTGCTGACTAGTTCCTTCCAACTGTAGCTCTACAGAAAACTTCTCATTAGACTCACTCTGTAAGAGGCTCCCGGTCCCTTTTAATTTTCTTTTACTCTGATGACAGCAGCAATACGTCAAGAGGCATTTTCCTTGGATATAATTACTCCTAATGTCTGGGATGGAGAGATAGCAACTTGTTGCTCTTGCAGAGCTTCAGATCCCAGCACCCACATGTCCGCAACTGTGACAACTGTACCGCCAGTTCCAGGGGTTCTGATGCCCTCCTCGCTGTGGGCATTTCACACAGACTTCCATGCAGGGAAAATACCCACACATAAAAATATAGAAATCTTTAAATTAAAAAGTGGGGGCTGGAGAGACAGATGAGTGGTTAAGGGCACCATTTGCTCTTGCAAAGCACCAGGATTCCGTTCCCAGCACACCATGGCTCACAACCATCTGGCTCACAACCATCTACCTCCAGGCCCAAGAGATCCAAAACTCTTCTGGCCACCACACCGCAGCCACCAAGGTGCACATAAGAACACGAAGGTAACACAACACACATTAAAAAAAAAAGAAAAAAAAAAAAAAAAAAAAAGACAAGTCTTTTTTAAAAAGTTACTCTTTTTTTGTTGTTTTTGTTTTTCGAGACAGGGTTTACCGTTTTAGCGCTAGGTGTCCTCTGTAGAAGAGGCTGACCTCCAACTCACAGAGATCTCCCTGCCTGCGCCTCCTGAGTGATGAGATTAAAGGCTGAGCCACAACTCCTGGCTCAAAAAGGTTATTTTAGTCTTAATGTCTTTATTTACAGGTAATCCCGGACCGCCCGGCCAGGCTCCCGCAGGCTCTCGCTCAGCACAGGTAACCTCCGCCCTCCCCAAGATGGCGCCCGCCTCAAGCGTCAGCCTCCATTGGGGGAGGTGGCTGGGTGGTGAGCGGTGATTGGGCCTCGCAGGGAGTGGGCGGGACCGGAAGGTGGTCTCCCTGGGTCGCGGGTCTTCGACGCGGCATCCTCTGGGGAATGTTGAGGGCTGTCGGTATGTCTGCCGAGCGGAGCGTCGGGTTGGCGCTGCGGACCGTGAACGAGCGCGTCCAGCAGAGCGTGGCGCGGCGGCCGCGGGTGAGGACCGGCCTCAGGGGACTGGGGCGGGTGAGGGGGGGGACACCGGCGTGGGCCAGGTGTCTTGGTGACGCCGAAGGGGCTCCCGGAGGGGCGGGTCTGCGGGGCTTGCAAGGCTTCGTTGAGGCTGGGGACTTGAGGGAGGTTGGCTTGATTGGAGAGAAGGTCTTGCCATTTGGCA
The DNA here is from genome assembly GCF_907164565.1 of Psammomys obesus. Taxonomy (NCBI): domain Eukaryota; kingdom Metazoa; phylum Chordata; class Mammalia; order Rodentia; family Muridae; genus Psammomys; species Psammomys obesus. The sequence goes on along the minus strand of NW_026596143.1, from coordinate 9,480,891 downwards.
TTTCCCGTCGCCACGATACTAGAGCCCTCAGAGGGCCTTGTCCACCCGCGATCACGTGCGTGGCGGCCGCGACCCTTGGTCAAGGTGCGAATGAACTGTCGAGGTTTTACCGCCACAGATCAGGAGGTAGCTGTCAGATGTCCAGTCACAGCATTTTTTAAAAATTAATTTTATTATTGGCTGTTTTGCCCCCTGTTGGACTCCTTATTAAAGCAGAGTCCGTATCTGCTTTTCTCCATGCAAATTAAGCAACGTCCTGTAAAGTGAGACAGGGAAGAAAACAAAAACAAAAAAACTCAAAGACCTTTCTGATCTAGTGTTTAGGGTCTCAGACTTCAAAATGATCCCTGAAGAGAGAAGGATTAATTTTTTTCTTTTTATTTCCTGTGCATTGGTGTTTTGCCTGATGTATGTCTTGAGGGGATTAGACCCCCTAGAACTGGAGTTACAGACAGTTGTGAACTGCCATGTGGGTTCTGGGAATTGAACACCAGTCCTCTGGAAGAGCAGCCAGTGCTCTTAACCGCTGAGCCATATCTCCAGCCCTTCATACTCTTTTCTTAACTGATGTCTGGGCTTTATCTTAAACGAGTCCTGCCAACTTCACTAGCCCTGAGTTTTCTCATTGATGAAGGAAATGAGATGCGCCCGGGGGAACTCACCTTCCTAGTACCAGTGTCCTGTTTCTTCAAAGTAAAATCCTGGGATTTCCCTAATGCACCTCACTCTGGGATTTAGGCCTGCTTGTACCACTTTGCCTCTGGAAGGCTGCAGTTCGTCAACACAATGCTAAGAATTAGACACTGGTGACACAGTCAATCCCTCAGAAGGAGGCCATAGGAGACCCTGTGGCAACTGATGTGACTTCTCCAAGTCTTTGAGAATGCTGTGGTTCTATGAAAGGCTCAGAAATGGGGGCTCTGGGGTCCGTGAAGAGAGCTATGTGAGGGTTTGGTTGCAGCTGAAAGCAAGGAATCCCAGCATTTTATGGATACAGGCAAGAGTTTGGATTAATCTGATCCTGAATATTGTGCCCCATTGTCAGCTCTGCTGTTGGTTGGCTGAGTTATAGATTGAACAGTGCATTGTCTGTCGTTATCCCATTTGAGCCTCTTTCAGAGTGAATGAAAGCATTATTAATAATTACATCAGGGCAAAACTGAGTTTCTAAACTGTTTACCTTCTCAGGTATCAGAAGCTGCTAAATAGCGGGTATCCCTGTAGAATGCTGCCTTCCCTTAGTGAAGTGATGCTGTTGGGTTTGTTTTATCTTGTTTGTATGGGTTTGTGTGTGTGTGTGTGTGTGTGTGTGTGTGTGTGTGTGTGTGTTTCTTTTGTTCTGTTGGTGCTGGGGATACAACTCAGAGCTTCACAAATGCTAAGCAGACCCTTGCCACTGTACCCCCAACCCAATAAGGTGATTATGTGTGAGCACACGTAGGTGCAGTTTATTCCTGGATGTACAAGTGCACATGTTCATGCATGCATGGAAGCCAGAGGTCAATGTCAGCCATCTTTCTCTATCGCTCTCCACTTTTATTTTTTGACACCGTGAACCAAGAGCTTGCTAGCCAGCAAGCCCCAAGGAGCCACCTGTCTTTGCCCCCAGCAGTGGGATGGCAGACAGGTGGCACCACACCTACCTTTTATGTGGCTGTTTGTCAGGTCTAAACTCAGGCCCTCCTGCCTGTATGGCTTGTATTCACTGAGCCATTTATTTATTTATTTGTTTGTTTGTTTGTTTAATTTTTTGCCCCGGATCCTTAAATCTCCAACGTTGGTTTACGTGAGAATTATCTGGAACACTGGTTCAAAAGGAAATCAGCAGGCAAGGTTGTAGCTCTGTGGTAGAGTACTTGCCCGGTGTTCCCAAAACCCAGGACTCTATATCCATGTCACAAAAACATAGGAATGGGGGAGGGGGTACTCCAGGCAGTGGTGATGCATGCCTCTAACCCGGAACCCAGGATCTCTGTGAGATCAAGGCCAGCCTGGTCTACAGAGTGAGTTTCAGGACAGCTTGGGCTATACAGAGAGACCTGGTCATGAAAAACAAAACAAAAATCAAAACAAACAAACAAAAGTGGGGGGGGGGGTTTACTAATGCCAGGTTGCCAAGCTGAGATCTGTTCAATCTATTTTACAAGGTGTATTGCTTTGTTTTTGTTTTTCAAGACAGGGTTTCTCTGATTAGCCCTGGCTGCCCTGTAACACACTTTGTATGTAGATCAGGCTAGCCTTGAACTCACAGGGATCCACCTGCCTCTGTCTCTGGAATGCTGGGATTAAAGGTGCGTACCACCACCCCCGGACACTACAAGTTGTATCTTGTTGGGGCAGAATTCACTCACGTGGCTCTTTCTTTCTTGGCAGAATCTTCCAGCCATCCAACCCCGGCTAGTAGCAGTCAGCAAAACTAAACCTGCAGACATGGTGATTGAAGCCTATGGTCATGGCCAGCGCACTTTTGGAGAGAACTATGTAAGATTCCCCTTGTAAAGAACCTTTGGAAGAATTGTGACTACCAGGCTTCTGACTCACTCTGTTTTTGCTCTTTAGGTTCAGGAACTACTAGAAAAAGCATCAAACCCTATGGTATGTAGTCATGGGAAGCGTTGATTTGGTATAGAAGTCTTAGCGCTTAGCTCTAAGTAGACCCATGTTGGTGGTGGAAGTTTAGAAAAAAAAAAAAGCTGGGCTAGGGATAGACATTGTCCACATTTCCTTTGCACCCTAAGTAACTCTCAGCTGGCTTTTCTGTCTTTATTGAGACTTTAATATTCTCTTTTGTGGCTGTTTGTGAATGGTGATTTTTAGGAGTTGGTTGTATCTTTGGAAGTTTGAAAACATAAGTCAAAGGGTATGGGATGTAGCCCAGTGGTGGTGCGCCTTGAAAACAGAAATCATTTTTGTCTTTAATGGGTAATATCTGAAAAATACAGAATTGATAGGAACAAGGAAAGGAAACAGCATTAAGCTTAGATAACTCCCTGAGTTTCCTTGTGTCTCAGTGGGAAACTGGCTGAAGAAAGTAATGGTAGTTCATCACTCACGGGAGAGCGTGCAGGAAGGATGCTTGAACTGGCAAAGCCGCCATAAAATCTTTATCAAATGGTTCCCCTTTTCTCTTCAGATTCTGTCTTCGTGCCCTGAGATCAAATGGCACTTCATTGGCCATTTACAGAAACAAAATGTCAACAAACTGATGGGTAAGACAAAACTCTAAATTTGAAGATAGGCCTTCTCTGTGATTGTATGGCTTATACCACCTAAGTAAGCAAGCAGCTTTGAGAACATCCCCAGCTCACCTCTTGTGCTGTGGGATTTGAGGGTGTGGCTCAGCAATAGAGTGCTTGCCTAGCATTTACATGGCTGTAAGTCAATCCCCAGCACCATAAAAAATAATTACTAACTGCAGAAAGATTTAACCCTGTGACCTGTAAGGATCTCAAGTAACTGTTCTTCTCTCAGGGTATCAAAATTTAAGAAACCTGTATGTTTTTTTCTTTTCTTGGGGGAAGGGGCATAATGAGGCAGGTCATGTGTTTAGAGGTCAGAGGACAACATAGAGGAGTTGGGTCTCTTTCCATTCCAGGATTCCCAGAGATTGAACTCAGGTTGTCAGACTTGGTGGCAGGCACCTTCACACACCGAACCATCTTGCCTCCCCTGGTATTTAATTTTCTTAACAGCTTTGTCAGGGTACTATTGAAAAAAAGCATCTCCAACTACAATAAATTACACAGATTCAAAGTGTCCGATTTGATAAGTTTTGACAGAGGATTACAATAATTGAAATGGCAGGCACCCAGAGGCGCCTTCCTATCATCAAGTGCTCCTTGTCTATTTTGCTGCTGTAAATTCCTTACTTTAGAGCTTATCTTCTTATTCAGTAGTATTCTACTGTATGAACATATCACACTTTTCCTATTCACATTGATGACTATTTGGGTCACCTCTAGTTTTGGGGTATTATAAATAAGCTACTATGCCAGACATGGTGATCTATGTAGAATAATTTTAATCCAGAAACATGGTTGCTGTGGCAAGGGATCACATCCAAAGACCTATGTCTGTGTGATCCGCCTGGAATATAGACACGCCTTTTAATCCAGGAAACAGAGGCAAGCATATCTCTGAGTTGAAGGCCAGCCTAGTATAGAGCAAGTTTTGAGTAAAGAAAAGCTTAGGTGCAGGAGTAGTGGTACATGTCTTTAATCCCAGCATTCAGGAGTTCTAGTCATTTCTGTTGAGTCAGGCAGTTGAGAGCCAGTGAGTAGAGTTGAGTTTGTGGTAGTTCAGTTCGTGGAATTCAGAGGCAGAGAAGAAGCCAGATGAGAAGAGATTGCTAGAATTAGTTTGAGCTAGAAAGGGTGAACTTATTCAGCAGAAGGTCTCAGAGGCTGAAAACATTCTAGGCCTAGATTAGATTGTATAGAGGCTAGAAGCTTCCAGGATTAGGTTAGCAGATGGAGGCAGTAAGCCTCAGAGACAATTATTCAGGAGAGTAAAAGTTACTCTTACAGGCACAAGCCAGAATCCCTAGCACCCAGGATTAATAGATAAATGTAATTTTTAAAAACGAAAGAAAAATTTGGACCATATTTCTTCCTCTCCATTTATTTATTTTACTATTTCAGAGTTCTCTGTTGATTTTCATTTCTTCTGTGAGGATGGTGGTGACACACGACTTTAACTCTGGAGACAAAGACAGGCATCTCTAAGTTATAGGTCACTTGTCTACATAGAGCTTCGGGCCAGCCAGAGCTACATAGAACCTGTCTCAATAAAATAAAATGAAGGGGATGGCTCTGAGGTTAAGAGCACGTGCTGCTCTTCTAGAGGACCTGGGTTTGATTAACCAGCATACACGTGTGGGCTCTCAACTGTCTAACCTCCTCTTCTGGCCTCCTCAGGCACCAGGCACAAATGTGGCACACAGACCTGCATGCAGGCAAAACATCCATGAGCATAAAACAAAATTTAAAGGTTTAAAAAAAAAAAAAAGCAAAGAAAAGTTTCTTTTGAGTTTTATTTGAGACAGGACCTGGCTATGAAGGATAGGTTGGCCTTGAGCTCACCATCCTCCTTCCCTGATCCCCAAATGCCGGGTTACAGGCATGTTCCATCACAATCAACTTAAATTTTTTAACTAATTGTTTAAATATCATAACCGTGTAGTGTGAGGCTTAAACATGTAATGTATGTTTTGGCCCTAATGCTCAAGAAGTTCCAAATTTTGGACATTCAATTTTTATACTAAAAATGCTAAGGCCACCACAAAAATAATACGACAAGGAGTTATGGTTAGTAAGCGTATAATATGACATAGCCATTATAGAAGTAGTCCTAAAGGCAGGGAAACTAAGAAAATTAAGGCTTGAGAACGTAAACAACTTGTCTAGGCCTAGTCACCTGGCAAGAGAACCCCCCCCCCTCCCCAGAGCCCCAGATCACTGCACAAGTTTGGACTAGGGTCCCTGTTTGCTTTTTGTTTCTGGGATGAACGACCAAAAGCCACGTGGGAAGAAAGAGTTTATTTGGCTTACACTGGGCTATCACCAGCCATCACTGAGGGAAGCCAAGGCAGGAACTAAAGCAGATAACCATGGAGAAATGTTGCTTACTGGGGACTCCTCAGTGTCGCTCCCGTGGCTTAATCAGCCTGTCTTATACAATCCCACACCACTGCTCAGGGGTGGCACAACTTGTCAAAGGCCAGCTTTGACACCCCAGGGTAAACTGAGTCAGCACAGTGGGTTGTGCTCCCACATTAATCATTAATCAAGAAATGCCCACAGGCTTTTGCCTGCAGGCCATTCTTATGGAGGCATTTTCTCAGCTGAAGCTTGCTCTTCTCAGATGACCCTGGCTTGTGCCAAGTTGACAAAAACAGCCACAACAAAACAAACCTAACCAGCACAACTGGCTTTGCCACTCCGAATAATTTCACTGGCTAATGCCTAATTTGTCAACTCTCAGAGTTTGTCATCCGATACATTGTAGTTTGGGGGAGGGTGTTTGCTTTTGCTAGAAGTTTAAATACATGGAAGAAATAACCTAATGTCCTTATCTGCTAATTCTTTCTTTTCCTCACTTTTGGATCAGTGTCAGCTCATTTAACTTCTCATTGTACATCATCCTGTGAATAGTTGCTTTTTACATTGCAGATTTGGTTTGTCTTTGTTTCTGTGTTTGTTTCTGTTTTTTTTTTTTTTTTAACCCATGCTGGCCTGGAACTTACAGTATAACTCTGGCTGGCCTAGAACTTGCAGTGATCCTCCTGTCTCAGCATCCTGAATGCAGGAATTGCAGGCATGAGCCACCCACCACACTCAGCAGCATGCCTGACCATTTTGCTTGGATTTCAGACATGAATTTTGTCTTCCTCAGATCTAGCTATTTTTATTTTCCTATAAATATTCTTGTGCTGCTTTGTTCTGGAACATAGTTAACATTTTATAAGAACAATTTGATCCCTTCAGGGTTTGGGGGTTTTGTTTGTTTGGTTGGTTGTTGGTTGGTTTTTCATGACAGGGTTTCTGTGTGTATCCCTGGCTGTCCTGGAACTTTCTCAGTAGACCAGGCTGGCCTTGAACTCCAAGGTCCTCCTCCCTCTGCTTCCCAGTGCTGGATTAAAGGTGTGTGCCACCACTTCCCAGCTTTAGGTTCTTGTTGTTAATTCAGTTGGTGTCTAACAGGCCAGAGCAGAGTTTAGAATGAGTTCTTTACACTGTCAAGTCATAGCCTCCTTTACATATTAGTGTCTCCATCCTAGCCGGTATGGCACATTCTCTGTTCACCTCCAGTGTCGTGTCTCCTAACCTGGAGCAGCTTCCTCATGTGTGTGCTCGTCAGTTGTTCCCAGCTGAACACTCTAGCCCATTAAGATCACCAGAACACTGAGTGCAGCTCTGTCCTCACATTCCAAACCCAGGAAGCAGAGGAAGACAGAACAGGAAGTGTGGTGAGGTTCAGTCTTCTCCGTGATAGAGTAAAGAAAGAAAGGAGAGATGGAAGACAGGGAAAGTAGTTAGCCAACTACCTGGAAGATTTCTGTGCTCAGTACAAGAAAGCTGGAGGTGATTGCATCGTGGTCCTTTATCTGTGGCTAGAGCCATAGTTTATCTTCATAGAAGGTGGTTTTGATGACCTCACTGTCTGACTGAGCATCCAGCATGAGCTATTCTGGTGTCCTTGTCAAATAAGGAGACCCATCCCAGAAAAGTGATGGTATCTTTCCAGGCTAGCATTTTGGCTTCTGGATAGCCTTCTGTTCTTCGTTACTTGGCCTGCTTCATGCGGTTTAAACTGAGACGAGCTTAGATCAGGCCTGCTGCTCAGAATCTCAGTGACCAGCTTTTTAGTGTGTCTCCATGCACATGCAACCTGATTGCAGTGTGTTAGTGTTTCCCTTACCCATCTCTGCTGGTGATGTGGGGCTTGTCTGCCTTTGAGCTTCACATTTAGCAAACTCTCCTGCTTGTCTTCTTGGCCGATCATAAGATTTCACTGTCCTCTGCTTTTCCTAGGATACTTCTCCCCCTACCATATTAAAGGGTTGTTGAATGGTTCCTCTGGCAACAGGGAAAATGAAGACTGCTATCTTCCCTTTTTCTTATTACAGCTGTCCCCAACCTCTTTATGCTGGAAACCATAGACTCTGTGAAGTTGGCAGACAAGGTGAACAGTTCCTGGCAGAAGAAAGGTTCTACTGAGCGACTAAAGGTTATGGTCCAGATTAACACCAGTGGAGAGGAGAGTAAGTCACTAGACCCACCCTGTAGGTGTCCATTCACTTAGATGGCGGAAGCTCAGGTGTAATGGTGGGTGTGGGCATCTGATGGGGAGATCGTGGGGAGACGCTCCAGTCTTCTAGCAAGCTGCTTTATCATGACTTAGCAGTGTGATGATCCAGTATACTTCTTCTAATATATTATGGCTTGTTAGGCATTGATTTGGAGGAATTACAACATTGATGTTCTGGAAATCCCCTCCTGAAAGGGATTGAGAATTGCATGCATAATACTTCTTAGGTCTCAGAAAAATGACCCAGTACTCCATTGGGCAAGGAGAGAAACTTCTGAACACCAGTGAGTGACTGTCTCATTGGGCCTGGCTTAGCACTGTAGCAGTAAATTACAGAGGAGCGTAGACTTTGATGTCAGACAGACGTCTGCTTGAGCTCTACCACTTCCTGTCAGCCACCTGACCTCTCTGTACTGAGAGCTTCTTTATGTGGCAGTGGCATCAGGGGAGTACACACTGCCAGTGGTGTGGGGAGGAGTCAGTGCAGTGGCGCAGAACCCTGGATAGCTCGCTCGCTTTCCATTAGGAGTGAATGCCAGGTATTTGCATACAGCCATCTTCTAAGCACTCAAGTATAGCAGATCTTGGCATGAAGGAGCTCAGTATGGGCATCTGTTTTCCAGATGTGCCCTGGAGTCAGCTGCCTGGGCCCAGATCTCAGGTTCACAGTTCTAGTCATGTATGTTTCCCAAGATATATATTAGTTTCTTTTCTATTTCTGTGATAGAACACCATGACCAAGGCAACTTAAAAAAGGAAGGCTTTATTTGGTTTACGTTTCCAGGGGGATAAGAGTCCAAGGTAGGGGGTCATGGGACCTGGAGCTTGCTCAGGGCTCATATCTTGAACCACAAGCACAGAGCCGGGGGAGGACTGGAGGCCTGGGAATGATGCATGGATTTAAAAACTTCATAGCAGGCACCCATGACATACCTCCAGCAATGCAACATCACCTAGACCTGTTCAAATGGTGCCAACAGCTGGGAACAAAGCGTTCAAACATAGGAACCTGTGGGGGATATTCTCATTCAAACCACAGCATACTTTTCTGTCTCACTAGCCATTCTCAGCTAAAACCCCATGGGGTGTGGCTTAGTGGTAGTGCCTTGTGTATGCAGAACTATGGGCTGAGTCTCCTGCACTGAAAAAAAATAAAGTAGAATCCTGAGATGGAGTAAAAAGAATTAACCTAAGAAATGTAGAACCTGAGTAGAAGAGGGGCAGCATGAAGGACCTCACATACACAGTCATTCTTCAGGGTTAGAATAAGTTACTTTATCAGGTTTTCATCTGAGAGTCGTATCTATTTTAAGGACGGGATGGAAATGGGCTCTTCTGTTGGCTAGTTAAGCTGTGCTGGAGTATACATCTTCTGTTTCTTTTTGTGAAGGTAAACACGGCCTTCCGCCTTCGGAGACCATAGCCTTGGTGGAACATATCAAGTCCAGTTGTCCCAGCCTGGAGTTTGTGGGGCTCATGACCATAGGAAGCTTTGGCCATGATCTTAGCCAAGGACCAAACCCAGACTTCCAGGTACTCGGGTTGGGGGGTGCTCTTGTGCCAAGGAAGCATGGGCTGTGGTTGTGGCCGCCAGCAGTGTGTGCCTAGCATGTGCAGCACCCATGCCTGACTCTAGCCCTGGTGGGGGTGCAGCATCACACCAGCTTGCAAGGCTGGCTGCTCGGTGCTTCAGGAGCCTCTCAGAACAAAGCCGGCCAGGCGCAGTATGACAGCCTCTTCTGAAACCTTCTCACAAGGAAAAGGAAGAACAAGCTCCCAGCTACACACACTCAGTTTTAACGTGCCTAAAACAATCTTTAAAGCAAGATTCTCCTTCCTTTCTAGTGACTAACCATTGCATATTTATTGTTGGGTTTTTGTTTTGTTTTTAGGGTGTTGTTGGGTTTGTTTGGTTTTGTTTTGTTGTATTTGCTTTTGTTTTTCCGTAGCTTGGGGTGGAACCCAGGGTCTGGGGCACACTATGAGGTCATTCTGCCTTTGAGCCATACTCCTGGCTTGCAAGTTGTAGATGTGACTAAAACACATATGTCTGGTAACTATTACACACTTCAAAATCATGAGGAACAAAATCACCACAAGTATTTTGCGTTTGGTAGCTTTCCTTTTTTGTTTTCATTTTGGTGCGCTTTGTTTTGGTTTAGTGTGGTTTGGCTTACTTTGTTTTGAAGATAAATTCCCCACCCTAGGTAGCCCAGACTGGCCTTATCTCAGGATCCTCTTGACTATTCAAGTATTACAGGAGAGCAGCTCTATGCCCAGCAGATTTGGTCACTTTTTTTACATCATTGGAAACAAGAAGGATAAAATGTTAACCCTTGTGTTTTGGTCAGCTGTTACTGTCCCTGCGTCAGGAGCTATGTGAAAAGCTGAGCATCCCTGTGGACCAGGTGGAGCTGAGCATGGGCATGTCCATGGACTTCCAGCATGCTGTAAGTGGCCTTCCAAGGAGGCAAAGGGGTAGGATGGGCCGTGGGATAGGTTTTTGATGTGGGGTCTTTTAAATGCCTCATTCTAGTAACAGAGCAGTCACAGTGGCTTAACTGTTCCAACATTTCACACACACATACACTGTTCCTTTTTTGAAATGAAATTATGGAAATTACAACCAGATTCTTAAAACTCAACATAATACACTACATGTAATCTAGGAAGAGGCTGAGGTGTAACTTAGGGTTTAGTGAATGTGTCATAACCTGGGTTTGGTTTTGCAGCACCAAAAATGAAATTTTAAGCTGATTTTTAAAGGCACTTGAAACATAAATTCTATTTTATTAGTTATGTGATAGTAAGTGTAAGCTCTAATACAGCAACTCACATGCATGAATATCTAAGATAATCAATAATAGCTGGGTGCCATCCCACACTCCTGTAGTCCCAGCACTTGGAAAGCAGGGTCAAGAGGATTGCTGTTGAGTTTCAAGGCAGCCTGGTCATACCACAAGTTCCATACAAGTCTAGACTACATAGTGAGAGTTTGCCTTAAAAATTAATAAATAATAACAAAGTTCTACATGTCAAAGTATAAAATTGCATTTTTGAAATACATTAAAACGGTAAAAATTCTAAGATGGGAGTTTAATTTTATGCTCAGATAACTACAGTTTTTGTTTTGCTTTTCATTTGGCCGGCCATGGCCCTTTGATCACGGGCTTTGGGCAGCTTTTTGCTATGCTGCACTGTCTCACACCCCTGCATCTCTACCATCTCTTGTCCCCACATCCCTAAATGCCACTGAACTCCCCAGCCACTGCAAGCTGAGACTATGACTATCCTTTGAGGACTGCCTGAGAAGAGGTCTGCTCCACGGGCACCAGCTTGGTTGCTCCTTATGCAGCCTCTGGGCAGCCAGAAAGAGAGACAGCCTCAGCATCAGCGACCTTTCCATGTCTGAAATTCTCTCCTCCATTCATTCTTCTTTCCCACAGATTGAAGTAGGATCTACAAATGTCCGGATAGGAAGCACGATTTTCGGAGAGCGGGATTACTCGAAGAAACCTGCCCTAGACAAGACTACAAGAGAACTGAAGGCCTTAGTGCCTCTCGTGCAAGAACAGTGAGGCCAGGACAGCTAAGAAGATCAACTAGGCACCAGCCTAGGTTTTCATTTTGGTGTTCCGCATGTTTCCAATCCCACTCTTCTGTGGCCTGTGTAGAGCGCCGAGGATTACACGTGTTGACGGAGACCACCTGTGCTTAGCCTCTGCTCCAGGAAGCCCAGTTCAATCACTGGCTTAGGCTTGATTTGAGGAGTTCTGAGACTTCCGAACTGACACCAAATCAGTAGCCAGGAACTGAGATTGAACAAACACTGCCCAGGACCACCCAACCCTCCACCTCCATGAATGCCTTTCCCGGAGTATCTTTTGGGTTGCTGCTGTCTAAAATCAAAAAATCAGAGGGATTCCCATTTGCCATTCCACCATAATAGAGTTGTTTTTACAAGTTCCCACTGAACAGTCCCATCACTGCTCTGGAATGGGCTATTTCTGCTCCCAGTTTACACTCTGGCAAGTACATGTGTCTACTCACAGCTCCTCTGTGGCCCTGGCCCGAAATTCCAGGGTAACTTGTAAATAGCACTTGGGCCTTTCTGACATCGTGTTGAAAAGGTGGTACTTGGAGCTTTTTCCTTGGGGACCACAGTGATGGAAAATGAGTGACAGGATTTCTTCCCCATCATTTTCTGGGTTTCAGACTGTCCCACTTGGAGACAAAAGCCCTTCAAAGCCAATTCTGGTGCATGGTTTTAAAAGGCCTGACTTGCCTTTTCTTTTCTGGGGAAGTATCTCCCAGGTGTACTTACAGCCACCCCCAATACATACACATATTTATAAGCCAGAATTCTGCAGCTCTTGATTGTTCATAATGTAGTGAGTGCCTCAAAACTGAGGAAGCACTGGGCATAACAGCACCTGCCTGTAACTGTGGAATATGGGAGGTGCAGGCAGGAAGATTGGGAGTTCAGCAACAGACAAAGGCTAAATGAGACCCTTATCTAAAAACTAATGAAGTAGAAAGCACAATTCTGCAGTAATCACAAGAGCTTCAGTGTGGGCTGCTCATTTCCTGATAGCTTTTTCTCTCATTTACTCCAGCCCTCTTCCCTCGTTTAACAAATAACTTCAGAACCTGCTGCTACTGAATGTAATTTTGTAAACTTAAACCGCTCTGATTCCTGTTCTGTTTCAATCAAAGCTAGCGTGGCATTTCAGAGTCTGTTAAATACAAATGTGAGCTTGAATTATACCATCTGTGCCAACTCTAAAGCAATTAAAGATTTATTTTTATGATCTGGTGTAATGGGTGAATTAACAAAGGGGGCATTGGAGCTGATAGGAAGCAGTTTGTCTGGCATCGTGCCTGGCTCTGGAGAGGCCCTGCCTTGGGTCAGAGATGCCACCAAAGCTGTGCCATGTATACAAGAAGGGTTCTGAAATTAAAGAGGAAGAAAATGTCTTCGTAGAGCTCAGTGACAGGCCTGTAAATACAATGCACAGAAGATGGCAAGTTCGAGACCAGCCAGGGCTACATGGCCAGTTTCATACCACTTGGACTGTATATTGAGACCCTGTCTCAAAAGAAAATGAAGTGTTGGTTGGCATGTCAGGAATTTGAAAGACACCGACTTCCTGCTGTATGGAGGTCTTCTAATTGCCTCTAGATGGCGACATTGGCTAACCTGAAGAGCTCACATACTTGGCTCCTCAGTCAGCAGTTTATCCTAGTAGGGTCTAGTCAGAAATGGAGGCCGGAGGGGACATGTTTCTCTCTGGTGACACATAGACTCACAGACTCACTGATGCTTTTGGCAATCTCATGTATATGCTGACTTGATTGAGGCAACTTTGGGAGCTTTAGAAAAAGGGAAATGGATAAGCAATAAAAGACCTGCCTGGCTTGTGCCTGGAGATTAAGATCCCAACAGACACAAAGCCAGGAGAGGCTTTAGTCCAGATGAAGGGAGGAAGCCAGACTATATTCAGTGCATCCTCAGCAGGATGGCTCTCTTGAGAGAATTTGGCCAGGCTATAAGACTGTCTTTTGTTTCATGTGAGGCAGCTGCCCGGGTTACTCCCAGGTTTTTATAGCAGCAGTGACAACATCCAGGCAAGTTTAGAGTCAGACCCACCCATCCACCCATGGAAAATTTAGCCATCTCTCCCTGAAAGCCAATGCCTAAGGTTTTGTGTGTGTGGTTTATTAGAGTGTCCTAAAGGCAGTGGTCCAAATAGTCCAAACAATAGTTGCCTCCTGCTGGAAAGGGAAGGATGCAGTAGTTGCCCAGTCCACAAGACTGGACATCTCAGCAGTGCTGGAGTCCCAGGAAGATCCTAGAGAGCCAACACTTCTGATCCACATTCAAATCCCCAAAAGAAGTAGGTTCTAACACCAGCAAAGGAATGGCTCAGGGTGAATGAGCTGTCCAGAGAGAGTGGGGACATTCAGACAGGAAGCACAAGCTTCCCTCTTCTATGTCCTTTTATGTGGGCCACAAAAGATCCGGACTTCCCACCTCAAACAGAAAGCCAAGAAAAATCCGTCACAGGTACACCCAACTGCTTGGGTTTTAGTTAAAGAACTTTTGTTCTCCTGCAGTAAGTGTTGTCTCGGGTACTTACTGCCTCCTTCCGCTAACCTAGGCCTAGTCCCGGAAGCTTCGTACAATCTAACCTAGCTCTAGAACGTTTTCAGCCTCTGAGACTTACTGGTTAATAAGCTCACCCTTTCTTGTTCTTTCTGAGCTCATAGCTGGCTAGTTCCACTCAGTTGGTCCTGCTCAAACTCCTCTTGCAGCTAATTTACTCTCTGCCTTCTCTTCTTGGCCTCTGAATTGCTCTGCTTGGCCTCAAACTAAGTCTAGAAGTCTGCTCTAATCTCCTGGCTCCTTCTCATTTTCTGGCTCATTCACCTTCACCTGACTTCTTTTTTCTTTGTATCCTGTCTCTCTATTACCATCCAGGTAAAAACTTCCTCCTGCTCCCCTTCCTCCTCTGTTTTCTCCTCCTCCTCTTCCTTCTCCTCCTCCTTCGCTTTCTCTCTCCCTCTCATTGCCCCTTAAGTAGCTTTCCTTCTCTCTCTCTCATGAGAGTTGGGCGTGTCCTATTCTGTCAAGTTTTTCTCTGATTCATCACTGTTTCTGCCACTCTATTAACTAGACATCACTTTCAAACATGGTGCTTCCTTGTACAAACTAACTTTACCTTCATTATCTGGGATTAAAGGCATGTACCACCATGCCTGGACCTAAGCTTTTCTTTACCTGAAACTTGCTTTACACCAGGCTGTCCTTGAACTCAGCTCTCTTGCCTCTGTCTCTTGGGTTAAAGGCATGTGAGTGAGTATTCCAGCTGGATCGCATAGACCTAGAAGGTCTTTGGATGTGATCTCTTGCCAGAACAGCCATATTCTGAATTAACATCCCTCTACAGCTGGGGATGGAAGCCAGATCCTCATACACTCAGGGAAGCACAGTACCATGAAGCTGCACCCTGACCTTTTTTAATATACATTAATTATACACAATGATAGGCTTCATCATGACATTTTCATGCACAGACAGAATGTATTTTGATCATATTCACCACCCACCAGTCATCCTCTCCTGGCCTGCTCCCACTCCTGCTCATACCCTCAACTCTTTCCAAACAGTCCCTTCTACCTTCATGGCTTTTGTTCCCCTCACTACATTTCTTACACTCACCCCATTCCCCTTTTTAAACCTTGGTGGTCTGTTAGTCATCTTTCATGAATTGTTTCTCTTTAAAAATAAAACATTTAATCTTTTAATTTGACGTGTGTGGGTGTTTCTCTTGAGTGTGCATGCACAGCATGCGTGTCTAGTGCTCTTGGGGGTCAGAAGAGGGTTGGATCGCTGGAGTTAGGGATGGTTGTGAGCCACCACGTGGGTGCTGGAAAGTGAGACTGGGTCCTCCCAAAGAGCAGAAGGTTCTCTTAACTGGTGCACACCTCTAATCTCAGCACTCTGGAGGCAAAGGCAGGTGGATCTCTTGTGTGTGAGCCCAGCATGGTCTACAGAGTGAGTTCCAGGACAGCCAGGACTACACAGAGAAGCCATGCATGTGCGCGTGCGCGCGTGCACGGTGGGTATCTTGCCTACATGTTCATCTGTGCACTGCGTCTGTACAATGCCTGTGAAGGGCAGAATGTCATATTCCCTAGAACTGGAATTACAGGTGGCTTTTAGCCATCATGTGAGTGATTCAAACCCGGGTCCTCTGCAAGAACAGCCGGTGGTCCTTACTGCTGAGCCAACTCCCCTTCTGCTTTCTAATATGTGTGAGTGCACATTCACGTGAGTGGATGATGGCATGCCCTTGCCACTGCACATGCGTAGAGACAAGAGGTGTCTCAGGTGTGTGGTGCCTGGGCCTCACCTTGTTTAAGACAGTCACTTTGTTGTTCAGAGCTGTGTATTCCAAGCTATCAGGCTGGCTGCTCCACAAACTTTCAGGGTGTTTTTTGTTTTGTTTTATTTTGTGTTTTTCAGTAAGAGCACTGGGGTTGACATATGCTACTGTCCCTGGCTTTACATGGGTTCTGGAGATTTGAACTCAGGTCTTCATGCTTACATAGTAAGTACTTTACCCACTAAGCTCCCCCTCCAACTCTGTGTTCTCTCATGACAGCTGGTCAGGTATTTAGACAGTCTGTTAGTACCCTCATTTTGGATCTGCACTGAGGTTGGGAGTGGGAACACACACACACACACACACACACACACACACACACACACCTTGTCTAAGAACAGGAAAATTTGTTGGCATGGCAAGAAATAAATTCAAGACTAGTATGACTATTATCGGCTTTTATTATTATTATCTTATCATCATCATCATCATCATTATTATTATTACTTGGCAGTGCTAAGACTGGCACCCTGGGGTTTTTCTGCGGGTAATCTGCTACCAAGTCCCATGTAGCCTTCGTTGCTAACTTTAATCAATGATAAGCAGTGTTTTAGATTTGCAGCTATAACCTCAGAAAGCCAGATTGCTGTGAAAGAAAAGCACATTTTTTCCATCGTGCTAGCTGAGAACTGATGTATCTTAATACAGAACAAACTCTGAAACCACAAGCAGAGGGGGTGAGAAGGAAGGAGAATGAAGCCCAGACATGGGGAGACTCTGCCTCCCATCGTTCCACTTCCCGGACATTTAGAATCAGTCTGCCATCATCCCACCTCCCTGGCCCCCACAGCCCTCCTCCAGATCCATTCTCACACAGGCTACAGGACCCAAAGCACACAAAACTGTCATGTCCTTCCCCCGCCACACACACACAACCCTGGGCTGGAGCCAATTCTGTTGCCTAAGGCTAGACAGGGAAGGAACGGGCTCCAACAGGACTTTGGCTTTGTGCTTTGGAAAAGGAGTCACTGTCTTGCTCCCCACCAGAGCTTCAGGAGAAAGGCTGTTCCTGAAAGGGGGCTGTGTGGGGTGTTGCCAGGGTGCAGTTGGAAATGGTTTGCTGAGAACTGTGACTGTCCTTACCATGAAATCAGTTGGATGCTCTTACCTCATCCTCATGACTAAGGGCCAAGGAATCCAAACCACCGCTATCCTCCCAAATGTTTTACTAATCTGCCTTCTCTGGAGGAGCACAAAGGAAGGGGATTTTTGGTTTTGTTTTATGTTGTTCTGGGGATCTAACCCAGACCCCAGCATAAACTAAGCAAGGGCACTACCACTGAACCATATTCCAAGCCCAAGAAGACTGCTCTTTCCCAACTCTTTTCTATCTACCTGTGTACACCATGGTCTATATGTTTGTGTAGACATCTATTTTTTTAAATATTTATAGCTACAACACGAGTGCCTGATATGTTTGAGCACAGGTGTGCATATGGAAATCAGAGAAGAACTTGCTGGAATGAACACTCTCTTTCCACCCTGATCCAGGGATGGACCTCAGGTTATCATGTTTGCACAGCAAACACTTCTTCCCACTGAGCCATTTCCCCAGCCCTTGAGTGGGCATTTACAAGCTCCTTAAACTTAAGTTCTCCTTTAATGACTTAAGCATCCCAAGGGGTCCCAGAACTAACGCTTTCTTCCCTATAAAGTACTGCACAGGTCAACTGAAGGAGCATTTGGAAGGAACAGGAGCGGCCACAGCACCTTCCTTACATTTCATTCCTACAAGCCTGTACTTTGAGGTGCCTCGGCGGCAGATGGCGCAACTTGGGTACAGAAGTGCTTCTCAACTGCTAATGGGTTAGACTGCTCCTCGCCAGTTATCTGGGCCCAGCACTATCCCAACAGTGGCCTTGTTCTGTAGCCTCGAAGCTCAGCTTGACTGGGCTGCCAATTTCCAAAATAAAATCAACGTGTGACCTTATTCAGCAGATGTACCAAAGAAACATGCACAGACCAGGGCCAATTTTGAAGCCAAAAAGGGAAGATGAGAAGAGGGAGAGAGAGAAAAAAGAGGAGGGGAGAGAAACTTGGCCGGACATGAAAGGTGTCTTGTCCGTCTGTTCCCCATTAGGCGCAATTCTCTCGAAATCTGCAGCCTCAACATAATTCTCTTGACCAGAAACTCTCCCGAGAGATAGTGTCGGAGGGAAAAAACAAACAGAGGCGGTGTATCTTCTGACAGCAAAGTCACTTAAAAACCTATTTAGGGGCAGGGAGAAGAGAGAAGATGTCAGTAAATCAGGGGAGGGTACTCTGGGCAGCTGGCTACAAGTATCTGCCCAGAGAGTGGGCAGGACAAGGAGAGGGGCCTAAGGA
Source organism: Psammomys obesus (assembly GCF_907164565.1). Classification (NCBI taxonomy): domain Eukaryota; kingdom Metazoa; phylum Chordata; class Mammalia; order Rodentia; family Muridae; genus Psammomys; species Psammomys obesus. The sequence goes on along the minus strand of NW_026596143.1, from coordinate 9,462,808 downwards.
GATCTGGTGAGCAAGGACAAGGCTCCCCCCACCCCGGAAAGCTAACCCCCAAGTCTTTTTACCCTGCCGTCTACTCTGATGCCTTTTTCTGGGCCTGGACTCAGTACTAAATTCCCATGAGGGCTGAGACTGTAGCTTGGCGTTGATAGAGTACTTTACCTGGCACGAAAAGCGCTACAGGCTCCATCCCCAGCAATGCAAAACAAACAACCAAAAAAAAAAAAAAAAAAAAAAAAGCAAAGGAGCCTTTTCACCCGCCTGAAACATGAAGAACTGCAGAGTGTTTGGAGGAAAGGGGCCCCAACCTGTGATAACTCTGCTTTCCCCTTTCCAACAGTACCAGCCACCAAAGGCCAAGGACTCAGCTCTCCCTGGAAACTGCTGCCAGTTCCCCTGACAGCTAAGGCCTCTTCTCCCCAAGCCCCTTTGACTAACTTGCCTTTGAGCTTAACAGCCTATCGTTAGGGAAAGCAGAACTCACCCCACCCATAGCAGCCCAGGGGAAGGTTCTGGAGCAGTGGGAGGTGATACAGAGCAGGGCAGGGTAGGGCTGGACAACCTTCTGTGCTCAAGTTTCTAGGGCAGGCATCCTGTTCTAGGAGAGGCCCCTCTTAAAGGAAGAAAAACTAATGAGCAGAAAGGAGCAAGCCTCTCCCCCTGCCTTTAGGACTTGTTTATTAGTGGGATATCTGATTTCAGCAAAGGAAGCCAGCTCCGAAGCGAGGTTTTTATTGGCCATGAGCAAGAGGAATTCAGGATTTTGCTTTTGATTCGGTTTCCCCTGAACCCAAAGCACTGAAGGGTACTGCTTTTGATGGGGCAGCCCGGTTAGGGGTGGCAGGGAGTAGCAACTCACTGTTGCAAACATTATCAACAAAAGTTTTCCCTTTGGAAGATGACTGTAAAGTGAGGGTGCAAAGGGGAAGCTGGCCTCTAAAGATTTCAGAGACAAAGTTCAGAAAACTCGCATCTGGAGCAGAGGGAAGGCCTGCCCCTCTTCCCTGTTGAGTGGGAAATGCAGGAGACCCCTGTTCTTTGGATGAAATCACAGTATTTCGAGACTACCCAACAGCGAGGCCTCCACAGTCGGGCCCAGGCTTGATGGTTTCAATGTGTTGGGAAGATAAAGCCAGAGATTGGAGCAGCGAGCCGGCCTCTGCCAACTGCACTCCCCAACTAGAATCAGCTAGGTGCAGGGGAGGGAGGTTCCTGCTGGAACACAGACTCCCAGTACTATAGAGAACTGCTGTGCAGCACCAGACAGCCCCTGTCATCCTAGTCCTGCATCACCATCTTGCTTCAAAGGAAACACTGCCCACATGAAGGCAGCTGGAAAGTGCCCCACTACTTTGGGGTCCTTCGATGAACCTAGCCACCTCTCCCTCCTCCTCCTCATCCTCCTCCTTCTCCTTCATTTCTTCTTCTCCTCCTCCTCCTCTTTCTTTTTTCCTCTCTATTGCTCTCTCAGTCGGCTTTTCTCTCTGATTCCCATTGCTCCCCTTCCCCCACAGCTCACTGGAGACAGCTACCTTCTAAGAGGCCATAGCATACCCGAGGCTTTGGTATTGCTCCACTACTTTGATCAGCACCTTTGAATGAGGCAGGAAATAGCCAGCAGTGTGAGGCTGCTGCTGCGACGTACTGAAACTTGGGCCTCAGACTGAGATTATGACGGGCAGCCCCTTGGTGTAGGAGATGGCTCTGTCTGCATCTGGCTCAATTTCTGTTCTAAGTTTGTGACTGGAAGCAGCAGGTCTAAGGAGAAAGCCATTCTTTCTCTCGAGATATGTGTGGCATCCTTCCAGATTCTCTGCATGCCTCCTTATGTCCATCCAGAGACCATCTCTTATCTTGTAGATGAAGCAAGTGCCCTGTGCTGGCATCTGTAGCATACGGGTACTCACCAGTGAGGCCCAGGGCCACCTTGGCAGTCAGTGGGCCATTTAGCCCTCTTAGCTGAGGCCCAGAGCCTGGGACAGGGGGTGGGGAAAAGGGAAACAGGGCTTTCACTGTGTTCACATTAAACGGCCTAGTCATCAAAAAGACTTTGTACGGCAAGTTAGAGAACATATCCCAAGAGGAGCTACAGGGATGGAAAAGACAGCCTTTTTAAGTGGGGAGCTGCTATACACACATGCATAGCCCTTGCTCAGACATGCACACACAGCCATACCATTTGTTCAGACACCCACAAACCCACTATAGCACACCACACATATATGATCCCAGCCATGAATATATGTGCATACACAGACATACATATATGGCCATAAACAAGCACATAACATATATACCCACACGTACATATACACATACATATGCCATCACAAATATACAGCCACCGCTACACATGCACACACATACATACACATGAGCGCGTACACATACACGTGTAAAAATACAGTCACAGACAAAAGTTGCAATGATTCCTGGAAGACAGATGTCAATATGTTTGCATTTAAACAGCAAAATCTCTTCTCTACCGACCAAATAACCTTAGGCCAAATTCTTGCTGACAAGTGGGACTTAGTGTCCTTATCACTAAGCAGGGGCTGATGTCCAAAGCAACATGGAGTTGCTGTGAAGATGACACATGACCAGATCCTGGCATGTACTGGAAGGCAAGGTGGCGCGTACCCTGCTGTCTCGACAGCTTTGTCTTCCCTCATTGGGATCTGTAAGGAGTAATAGAAGGAAAGCATTGATGGGAAGAGCAGATAAGGACCTCCGGACTGTGGCTGGCTGCCTGCTTGCCTGCCTCCATAAGTGAAACCCGAAACTGTTAGGCAGAGAGAGAAAGCAATGAAAACCCCACTTTCTGAAAAGTCTCCCAGTGTGGGTCACTCATGGATGACCACTGACATAACCAGCTGGGACGAGGGGGTGGGTAAACTCTTGAGTCTGCTTAGCTGCTGCCCAAATATGGGCATCTAAGCCTTCCCTTTGGTCCCTCCAGCTTAAAGCAGAAAGAGCTAACTAGTGGGACACAGGGCTTGGCCATGTAGCTCAGTGGCAGAGCACTTGCTCAGCACAAAGCATTTGTCCATGCTCAGGACTGCAAAACAAAAATCAACAAAAAGCCCTACCAACCGGGAAATATAAACAGCAAAATTACCCTGATGCAAAACATGTTACGGTACTCTAAACTCCAGTAAACACTCACACCCTTTCATTGCAGAGCCCAGGCTTGGGAGGGAAGTGCTGTTAGGTTCTACATCGACACAGGTTTTTCACACAAGATTGAAAAGCCAAGTTCCTGGGCTGCCAACCAACTTGGACTGGGTATTAATTGGAGGTGTTTACCTGAGCCCCATGCATGAGGGGTTTCTAAGCTCCTGGTTGGGCCCTGATGTTAACAAATATCTGTAGTGACTCAGAGAAAACTGGTCTGCACATTATGGAGGGAACCCCAGCTCTGAGAAGGCGGAGCTTGGTGGGATGCTGAGACCTGAAAGCTGGATTGGAAAATAGCCACCATCAGACAATATCCTGGCTAGTTTTATGTCAACTTGACACAAGCTAAAGTCATCTGAGAGCAGGGAACCTAAATTGAGAAAATGCCTTCATAATATGAGGTGGCAGTTAAGACTGTAGGGCATTTCCTTAATTAGTGATTGATGTGAGAGGACCTGGCCAATGTGGGTGATACTACCCCTGGGCTGGTAGTCCCGGGTACTATAAGAAAGCTGGTTGATGGTCTACAGAGGAAGCTACAGGATAGTCAGGGCTACACAGAGAAACCCTGTCTCAAAAAAGGAAAAAAGACAGAAAGAAAGAAAGAAAGAAAGAAAGAAAGAAAGAAAGAAAGAAAGAAAGAGGAAGGAAGGAAGGAAGGAAGGAAGGAAGGAAGGAAGGAAGGAAGGAAGGAAGGAAGGAAGGAAGGAAGGAAGGAAGGAAGGAAGCAGACTGAGCAAGCCAGTAAGCAGCACCCTCTATGGTCTCTGCATCAGTTCCTGCCTCTAGGTTTCTGTCCTGTTTGAGTTCCAGCCCTGACTTAACAGCGATATGGAAATGTAAGCCAAATAAACCCTTGCCTCTCTAAGTTGCTTTTTGGTCATGGTGTTTCATCACAGCAATAGAAAAGTCACTAAGATAGTCAGGTATCTGGATCTCTCAAAACACTAAAACTTGTCCCTTTAGTGTCTATTTCAACAAAGAGAAGAGAATAAAGAGGAAAAACTGTTCAAAATGTCTGTCTCTGGGGAGCAAAATGAAGAGGGGACTATTGCTTTCAGCCATAAGCTCTTCTACACTAGTTCAATTCTAATCTGGTGCCTGGAGCCAGAAGCAGGCTCCACACCAGGCAAGCTTTTCAGGTTTGTGTCTACCCTGGCTTGGCACATGTATTACAAATAGAAACCCACCCCTCACTCTTCCCAGCCCTGACTGAGGCCAGTTGTCCCAGGACACCCTCAGATACTCTAGACTTGTCGTGTTCTCTCTATAACCTCCTATCTGAGGTAAAGTCTACAGCTTTCTCCTTGGTTGTATGACTTTTCCTAGAAAGACTGAACAAATCTTCAATCACCCCAGATTGGCGTTTCATTCCAAGTCTAAATTAGTGAATCAGTGAGTTTACTGGAGAAGCTTAGGCCACTGCATCACCCAGAAACCTACCCCAGCAGGGATGTAACTCATGAAAGCTGTACACCTAGAGTTCCTTAACCAACTTGCAGCAGCTCCAGTGTGCCAGTTGGTTCTTATCAACGTAACACAGGTTAGAGCTGTCTGAGGAGAGGATTGAGAAAACGCTGTGTAAAACTGGCCTGTAGCAAGCTTGTGGGTTTTATTTTTTAAATTGGTGATGGATGTGCAATGGCTCAGTCCACTGCAGTAAGGGCACCACCCTTGGGCGGGTGGTCAGACTGAAAAGGTCACGGGGAGCAGCACTCCTCCATAGGCCCTGCTTCCGTTTCTGCCTCCAGGCTCCTGTGCTGCCTTTCTCACTGAGGGACAGTTACCTACAAGTGTAAGAGGAAATAAACCCTTTCCTCCCCAAGTTGCTTTTTGTCATGGTGTTTTGCCACCACAGCAAGCATTTATTTATCTCTTACACAATCTCAAGGAATGGCTGTGCGAGTCTAGGAATTCTCTGAGCTTCTGGAGCCTTGTTAAGTTTTGTGAGCTTTCTGGGTCTAAGTCTTCTTTCTCCCTGGAGGAGGGAATGTTTCAATTCCCATGAAGTAGTTGCACAATCTGCTAAATAGCCCTTTAAAAACATCATTATACGTAGAGTAGTTTAGCCTAGAAATGATTCTCCTGCCCCAACCTCCTAAGTGGTTTTTGTTTGTTTGTTTTTTGTGGTATGTATGTAGAAGTGTAAAATACAAGTCCTCACACGCTAGGCATACACTCTAGCCCTGAGCCAAACCCCCAGCTCTCATGTAGTGTTGACTCTGGACTCTCCCTAGTGTGAGGCTTTTGGGATCTTCAGCCTTGGGGCAAGGACAGCAGGCTATCTGCCCACACTCAACACCAAAGTACAAGGCAACATACAATGTGAGGAGAACAGTTGGGTCTTCACTACTGCTCAACCCTGTTTAAAGCAGAGACCAATCCCCAAAGAAAGATGAAGACACACAGACACACACACACACACAGCCTCTAAGTTTCGGTCCCTAGCAGTGGCAGTGTCCACTAAAACCCTGTGCATGCAGCTTTGTGCTTATTAATTATTTTTTTTCTTGTTGCCATGACCAAATGCCCGATAAGCAGTGACTTGATGGAGAAAGGTTTATTTTGGCACACAGGTCAGGAAGCAGGGAAGGTGTGGCTGCCTGCACACATGTCCACAGACCAGGAAGCAGAGAAAACAGAATGCCAGTACTCAGCTCAGCTGGCTTCTACTCCCCAATCTCCTTTTCTGTATAAAACTATGGGATGGTGATACTCATTCAGGATCATTTTTCCCCCCTCAGTTAATACTGTCTGGGGACACCGACACAGAGACACCCAAAGCTGTGCTTCGTTAGGGCCTTGAGTATCTTTTTGTTGCATCTTTTATAAAACCCAGTATCTTTATTGATTCTTTGAGAATTTTGAGCACATATACCACCACCACCCCAGTTCCTCCCATAATGCCCCTTTCCTCTCTCCCATCCCTTCTGAGTAAAAATGAGGACATGATTACTCCTAGCTGTAGTTGAGGAGAAGGGTTTTATTATAGATATGAGGGAGAGAACAACAAGAGGCATGTTCCGAAGAGTCCAGACAGAACATGGCCAGCAGACTAGACCTGGCCATGGGAATGGGCCAGAGAAGCAGGAATGGGGCGGAGAAGCAGGAGAGAAAGAGATAGAGAAAAGGGAGAATAGACCAAGACGACCAAGAGAGTGCATGGGAACCAAGAGCACCAAGACTGAGCCTGGAGACTAAGAGAGCACTTAGCCAAAATGGCTGAGTTATATAGGAATCCAAAGCTGAGGGAAGGGAAGTCCAGACCCTGGGCTGGAGAGGTTTAGGAGAGGGAGTGAGCTTAAAAGTGCTGGGCAGAGCCACAGGTACTGAGTGAGACTCATCCCAGGTTTCTTTGAGACCGGACTCCTTCCCACTTAATTTGAGGGGTTTTCTTTGTTGTTTTTTTTTTTTTTTTTTTTTAACTTTTTATCTCCATCAAGTCCAGTTGTGTTGGCCAACTAATCTTGGGAGCGGGCCTGCCCTGGATGTGATTGACCTAGCAGGGTCATATCATTAAAGAAAACTGATTCTCCCCCTCCCAGTGGTTATCAAATGCCAGTAGCTCCTCAGCTAGTATGTGATTTCATGACAAACCCATCCCTTCTATGCTGGTGTTTTATCTGGCTTCAGCTGTTGTAGGTAGGTCTTGTGCATGCTGTCACAACTGCCGTAAGTTCACATGTGCAACTGCGCTATTGTGTTCAGAAAAGTTTTTTGTTTTTTTTTTTAATTTTTATCTTCCACCTATGGCCCTAATGATCTTTCCGCTACCTCTTCCTTGAAGATCCCTGAACACTGAGGGAAGGGGTGTAATATATATGTCCCTTTTAGGGCTGAGCTCTCCACATTTACTACCCTCTGCATGTTGACCAGCTGAGGATCTTTATGTTCATCACCACCTACTGTAAGGAGAAGCTTCCCTCATGAGGGTAAAAGATGCTCTACCCTATGGATATAGCAAGATGTCAGTAGGAGTCATTTTACTACTATATCCATTCGGCAGAGTAATAGTATTGGGTTCTCTCCTTGGGCCTAGGACCAATCTAGCTACAAATCATTGGCCTCTTTAGTAATGCCTTTTTAGCAAATCTTTAGTCAAGGCCTCTTTGGGGAATCTGGGTGTGATGGCATGTGCCTCTAATCCCAGCACTTGGGAGGCAGAGGCAAGTGGATCTCTGAGTTTGAGGCCGGCCTGGTCAACATAATGAGTTTCAGGACAACCGTGGAAACCCTGTGGAAAAAAAAAAAGAAAAAAGAAAAGAAAAGAAAGGCCAGATAACAGTGAGGGCCGCATCAGGAAGTGGGCCTTAGATCCACTAAGAAAGCGGTTACTCCTGTAACATTTGCCACCACTGCATCAATAGGCATTCAGGCCAGTTATTGCAGCTTGCAGGGTTCACAGCTGGGCAAAATCAATGAGTTCTTTTCTCCTCCGGTAACAACCACGGCACATTCCAGTACAGTCTATTTACACACAGAACTAAACAGAGAAGCATAGAGTCACGATTTTAGCTAGAAGTTAGCCGCATAAGATGAGAGAGACAGAGAAGGGAAAGGGTGTCATTTAAAAAAAGAATACATGCTTCCCCCAGATTGGGTACCTGGTGGGTATATGTCATGGTTGAGTTGCTTGATCTGCTTCCACCTAAGAGAAAACAGAAGGTCGAAAACAGCTTGGGAAGGCTAGGACTGTCAGGGACAAACAGTGCTGCAAGGGGCAGGGAAGGTGAGAGGATGGTGACTTGGCAACTGGGGTGAAGGGATTGCCTTCCCCATTCTGGGCTTTCCCCTAGCCTCTCAGTCTGGCAGGAAAGGGGCAGTCCAAAACACCCAAGAGCAGGTCTGGGGCTCCTCCATGCAAGAAACTGGAGGTGCCTGACAGAGGCTTGCTCTGCAGGGAGATGGTGGTATTGCCACCTAGTTTTTCTGCCCTGGTGTAGCCGTACTTGACCACCTCATTGCAGTTTATTTGCAAATCATGCTTGGTTTGTCTATATCTTTTTTTTTTAATTTTACTTTATTTTATGTACATTAGTGTGAAGGTGTCAGATCCCTTGAAATTGAGGTTACAGACAGTTGTGAGCTGCCATGTGGGTGCTGGGAATTGAACTCAGATCCTTTGGAAGAACAGACAGCGCTCTTAACCACGGAGCCATCTCTTCAGCCCCTGTCTATATCTTAGGGAGTTGGTTTTATTGTTTGTTTTGTTTCTTCTTTCCCTTGTTTGTTTGTTTCTTTGCATGTAACCCAGGCTAGCCCTGAACTCCTGAACCTTCCTAGCTCTACCTTCCAAAGGCTAGGATTAAAGGCAGGGGCAGCCATACCTGGCTCTCACCTGATTTGGAGGTCAACCCAAGTCCCAGGTGTGCTGCTGACAACTGGCTATAGACTTGGGTTCCCAACTGGAGTTTGCTGGAGCTGCTCAAGGACTTCAGGAAAATGTTTAGTCACATTTGCTGATTTGATGAAAAGATACAGTGGGTGAAATGTCAGGGAAGGGCAAAGAGCCGTGTCCTATGTGATCAACTACTTGGAAACTTGACAAACCCATCCCTTTGGGCTTTATAATGGCATGGTTACATAGGCATGATTGATCAGGTCATTGGCTATTAAGTTAACCTTCCATCTACTTCCTGGGGGATTGGTGAACAGGACATAAAGTTCCAGCCCGCTAATCCTTGTCCTGGTCTTTCTTCCATCCAATCCCCACTAGGAGCTGCCTACCCTGGTTCAACTCATTAGCATACAAAAAGACTCTTATTTCAGACACTCCAAGGATCTTAGAGTCTATGCCAGGAAATGGGAACAAGACCAAATATTTATATCATGATGTCACTGAGCTCCACTTTCATTACAAACATCTTGATTCCTTCTCCCTCCTTTTCCCCAAACCCCTATCTGAGACAGGGTCTCTCTCTAGCCCTGGATACCCTGATACTCTCTGTGTAGACCAGGTTGACCTTGAACTCAGAGATGCACCTACCTCTGCCTCCCAAGTGTTCTACTGGGCCTGGCTTGGTTTCAATCTCTCTTGAGCAATTCCAGCACCTTCTGTGTCTAAGACTGATTTCTCAGAGAGATTATGATGCCGCTTTCCTTACTGTCCCCTGTGAGTCCCACTTCCTCCACTCTTGTTGGTTCCCTATAAGAGAGTCAGTTCAAATCTACCTCAGAACCTGGAGTGGTGTGCTACATGAACATAATCCCATCATTCAGTGGGTAGAAATGCTCAACCCCCAGAACAAACTCAGGGCAAGTAGAGAACCTACTCCCAAAGTTGCCCTCTGACCTCCATGTGCACACCACGGGACACACAGCCCTCCCCTACATGAAGATAACTTTAAAAGTAGAAACTGAGCAGAAGGATCCCGAATATGAGGCTGATCTGTGCTGCACAGTAAAATAGCTCATAGTGAAAAGCTGCCTCAAGATCAACAGGGCTGGGGACGTAGCTTGGTGGTAGAGGACCTGCTTGGAATGTAGGAGGCCCTGGAATGGAATAGTTCAATCCCTAACACCTCTCTCTCTCTCTCTCTCTCTCTCTCTCTCTCTCTCCCTCTCTCTCTCTCCATGTATTCCTCTTTCTCAAATTCTCTAGTCCTCTCTTCTCATGCAGCACAGAATCTAAAGTCTTCTTATCTGAATCTGGCCCCAAGTCACTATGACCAGTTCTTCCTTCTCTCCTGGCTCTTCTTCTTTTTCTCTGTCTTGTACCCTCCACCCACACTGGCCTCCACTCTTCCTTGAACATGCCATGCCTCTTGTACTAGCTGTCCCTTCTGCGGGCAATGCTCTGTCCCCCTAGATCCATATGGCTTGCTTCTTCATTCCTCTAGAACTCATCTCATGAGCACTCTTCCAGACAGGCCTTCCCCATATTCGCCATCCCTTCCCCTGCTTGATTTCCTTCCATTTGTCTTTTCTTCCACTACTCGACTATGCATGGTCAGTTATTTGCATGTTGTCTCTCTCCGTCTTCTGTAACATTAGCTGCATGAAACTAGACATTCTTTGCTTCACTGCCGTGTCTTCAGTGCCTGCAGTGGTATCTGGCACACCATAGATGCTTAATTAGTATTGTTTAAATACATGATTACAGCCTCAGCAATGCTTTTTTTGAACATGTAAAAGAAGTTTCTGCGATTATTTGTTAGGCATTAAGGTAGTCTGAAGCAGCCGGGTGGTGATGATACACACTTTTAATCCCAGTACTAGGGAGTCAGAGTAAGTTGGATCTCTGAGTTCAAGGCCAGCCTGATCTACAAAGTTAAATTCCAGGACAGCCCAGGATACATAGAGAAACCCTGTCTCAAAAACAATAACAACACAGATAGTCTGAAGGGCATAGAAATAAATGAAAGAACTCCTGGACTGGAATATTGGTGTGTGACACTATTCCTGGGGAGACATGAACAGAAGTCTATTCACCCCAGATAGGGAACTGACAACAGACCAAAGTCCAATGTGGGAAGACAATGAGTCTTATAAGGGTTATTTACAGAAGTATGGGGGGGGTACTTATAGGAGTAAAACTGAACTCAAAGACAGCTACAACACCAAAGCCCACCCCACCATGGTTGACAGCTCACAAAGCTGGGAACCAGCAGCACACTGCACAGTCTGTAGACAATGCAACAAGTAGAGTGGTTTTCCACCTGTGGGTTGCAACGCCTTTGTCGGCTCAAACAACTCCTTCACTGGCATCGCATGTCAGATGTGCTGCATATCAGATATTTACATTACAATTCATAACAGTAGCAAAATCACAGTTATGAAGTAGCAACGAAAACGATTTTATGGTTGGGGGTCAACACAACATGAGGAACTGCACTAAAGGGTCACAGCATTAGGAAGGTTGAAAACCTCTGGTTAGACAGTGTCCTTTGCAGGTAGCTTAGCTGGTCTGAGAGAGTGTCTCTCAACAGTCCTTATATATGCACATGGGGAGGGTGGGGCCTAGCGAATCTGATCAGTTTCAGGGACTCCCTGAAGCTCTCTTGAGCTCTTTACTTCCTGAGCTTAATGATGGCCTGTTTCACCTCTGCTTTGAACATACTATTGTTTCACCTCCCTGTGAACCTCCCGTGTCTTAACAAGCTTCTCACTTGGATGGAATGTTTAATCTCTGAAGAAAAGCCACACTACAGCTATAGTTCAGTTGTAGGGTGTGCACTTCCCATGTTCAAGGCCCGAGGTTTCATCCCTAGAAACAGCAACAACAAAAAGAGCACAACTCAAAAGGAACAACTGGATGGCTAACATGTTTAGACCTAGAAAAAAAAAAATCAAACCCAAACTAAAGCCGAAAATCAATCAGTAAATTAAATAAAACCATTCTCTGGACCTGGTGGCATAGGCCTAAAATTCCAGCCATTCCAAAGGCCAAGATAAGGGGAGGCTGGAAAACTCAAAGGCTGCCTAAGCTAGAGTTTGTTCAAGACCAGCCTGAACAACTTCATGACCTAGTTTCAAAACAGAGTAGAAAGAGGAGTGGGGACACAGCTTGGTGATAGAGAGCTAGTCTAGCATGCTCAAGGACCCGGGTTCAACCCCTAGCACTGAGGCAAAACATGTCAACTAAGCCATCACTATAGTGCTGCATATCTGTAAACCCAGCACTGGGGAGCCAGAAGCAGGAGGTCAGCTATAAGATCCAGGCAGCATGGTCTACGTTGCAAGACCTCGTCTCAAAACAAACACCCACTCAAGAAATTCCAAGCATTTTAGAATTCCTGTTAGGAACCAGGAACTAATACTCAGTGTATGCCAGGCATGCCTATACTCACCAGAAGTCCCAGCAGTGGGTAGGCACAGGGCTGGAGCAGAAGGAATTCCAGCTTGAGAACAACCTGAGCTAACAGTGAATTTGTTCAGGGTGTACATAATGTACATAGTGAGATCATCACACACACACAGACCAAATAATATGTAGCCTATCACACAGATACAGTGCTTATCATCACACTTCCTCAGAATAAGGATACCTGTTAAGTAAAATCTACAGGTGACCAGGCTGGGAACGTAGCACACGGGAATTACGCTGACCTGCCATGTGGAAGGGCCTGGATTTGATACAGAAGAAATTGTTGTCCTTGGAAGCTGATGGTTTGATATGAACTCCTGCACCAGGTCCAATAAAACGAAACAGAATGGACTCGCCTATGTTGAAGGTCCATGCTCCCAGGCTAAATTAAGCTCTTTTATATAACCTTCTGAGAAGGCAGGAGATATAGGTAACAAACCAAGTCCTGGGCAGGCCAGCTTTCGGACATTTTCACACTCAGCTGGCCTCCCTGTACCCCTCACCCCTCCTGCTAAGCCTCTCATCTCCAAGGAGTAGCCCCCCTCTACTTTCACATTATTTTATTTCTTGCTATTTGATTGTATGTGTGTGCAAGTGCATGGTGCGTATGAGTGCAAGCTCGCTTGTGTCACGGCATACATACGGAGGTCAGGAATACTGATTTGCACCAGTTTACGTTCTCACAAACGATGTTTGAGTTTCCCTGTGCCATCCTCACCTACGTTTCTCTTTTTGCCTCCCCTCCCTCTCTCCCTCCCTCCATCTCTCTGTTTTTCTCTCTCTCCTCTCTGTCTGTTCCCTTCACCCCCCCCCTTCCCGCCATGGGGTCTTACTGTGTCCCTCCGGCTGGCATGGAACTCATATGTTTCATATTCACTGAGATTCATCTGCCTCTGCCTCTCAAGTGCTAGGATTAGCAGCATACACCACACCCGTCTCTCTTCTTTGTTAAAACAAGGTCTCCTGTAGACCAGGCACCTAAAAACTCTGTGTAGCCAAGTATGGCTTTGAACACTTGATCTCTCAACCTCCTGCCTCTACCTCCAGAGTATTGGAAATACAGGTATATACCACCATATTTGGTTTATGGATGGTTTTGGGGTACTAAGGATTGAACCCAGGGTCTCATGGATGCTAAGCTAGCAGTCTACCAACTGAGAAACATCCCTAACCCTGTTGATTTCTTCTTGATGATAGCCATTCTGACTGAAGTGAGGGAGAATCTCAATATGGTGTTTTGTTTTGGTTTTTTTTGTTTTTGTTTTTGAAACACAGTATCACTATATAGCCCAGGCTGGTCTCTGGCAGCCCAGGATGTCTCAGCTTCCCAGATGGCATGTGTGTAACAGAATGCTCCATCTCAACTCTGTAAAGTTTTAATTAACATTACTGTGATGGCTAAGGATGTTGGACATTTTGCTATGCACTTAATGACCATTTGTAGTTTTTTAGAGCACAGTTTAGTTCTTTGCCTCTTTGTTAATTAAATTATCTGATCATCTGATTTCTGTGTTTAATTTTTTTGAATTCTTTCTAAATGCTGGATATCAATCCCTTATCAGATGAATAGTGCACAGAGATTTTTCTCTGTCTCATCATTCTGATAATTGTTTCCTTAGCTGTGCAGAGCCTTTTGGTTTGATGCAGTTCTGTCAATTCTTTTTTTGTTTCTGTTTTGTTGTTGTTGTTTTTCAAGACAGGGTTTTTGTATAGCCTTGGCTGTCCTGGACTGGCTTTGTAGACCCGGCTGGCCTAGAACTCATAGAGATCAGCCTGTCTCTGCTTCCACAAGTGCTGGGACTACAGACATATTCCACGGTTCTGGCTTAGGGATATTTTTCAAAGCTTTATCTTTCTCCCAGTGTTTTTGCTTGGCTCCTTCAGCTAAGCTCAAATGCCTGATGATACATGGGTTTGTTTCTGTTTTGCTGTCGTTGTCTTATTCTAACTCATTAGTCCATATGTTTGTTTCTGTGTCAAGAAAAATAACTTTGGTAAATCACTTTCCTTTCCTGCTTCTGTTTTCTTTGGCCCTTTAAAATCAGCACCCTCTGCCTGGCTCACTCATTTTATAGAATGAAGGGTTGCCCGATTCTAGAACCATAAACATACATAAAAGAACAGGACTTAAAAAAAAATCACAAAAGCCAATTAAGCTCTTCCCACCCCCAAGACAGGATTTCTCTGTGTAGCCTTGGCTGTCCTGGAACTTGTTCTGTAGACCAAGCTGTTGTTAAACTCACAGAGATCTTCTTGCCTCTGCCTCCCAGAGTGCTAGGATTACAGGCATGCACAACTGGCCCAATTACACTTCTTAAATTAAATGTATTGTAATTATGTTTTTCCCCCCTGTTTGTATTGAGACAGCATCTCTTGTAGCTCAGAATTTCCATCTCTCCAAGGACGACCTTGAACTTCTGATCCTCCTGCCTCTACCTCTGGAGTGTTGAAATTACAGTTTATGTGTTTCTGGAGATTCAACCCAAGTGCATGGTAAGCAAACACCGTACCAACTGACCCACAGCCCCCACCGTAATTATGGTTTTTTGACATTTAATTTTATCCCCATGTAAAGAGGAAAAAGGACAGTAGAAATGCAAGACCAGAATCCAGCCTCAGCTTCAGCATCCTGCTGCAGTCCTGGTGTTCTCATGCAGGGAGATTCCCATCCTTTGGCATGCTGCTGTTAGTGAGTCCGACTTGAATAGAGACAGAGTATAAGCCTTTATCTGGATTTTGTGTGGATTTTGCCTGGGTGTTTCATACATGGCAGCATTTGACTGCCAAAGAGAAGTACTCACTGGGGAGTAACTACCTGGGCATCTCCCCACAGCCTGGGTTCAGTTCTTCCAGTTAAGGCACCAGCCACGTCACAGATCTCAATTTGTGTGTTCCAACAAGAGAGGCAGGTACAGGGCAGTATAGTGGACCGCCCTCTAGAGCCTCTGGAAAAAGGGCAGAGCAGTGTCAGTGTGAGTCTCACTGCGGCTCAGAGCTAATTAGAAGTAATGGTTCAATGCCACAGTAAATATCAAGTCAATGACCTGCCATTAATTCCCCTGTGGCGTTGCCAGGATCCTGTCCCTGAAGGACAACAGAACACAGAAGAAGGACTTGAAAACCCTAAAGAGAAAATATGAACCGCTATTTCTAGATATGAACCGCTGGTTCTAGGCTTCGGCCAGCAGGCAGAGCAGGCAGGGCTGGGTGACTAGGAAAATGATACAGCAGTAGGCTTCAGAGGCCCCTGTGTGCTTGTGATCTGTGTATTCTTTCATCCCGCAGCCCTGTAGAGCACGCTAGCCACATGCTCTACCATTGGGCTAAACTCCCAGCCCCCAAATTACACATTTATTTTACTCATTTTTTTTAAACCTTTTTCATTCTTTTGTCTATTTCATTGTCTTTACTTATTTTCTTTATTTTGAAGATGCTAGATATATACTCTGCCAAGGAGCTACACCATTCAGTTCCCTTCATGGGGCTTGTTTGTCTGTTTTTAAGGTTTTATTGTTACTGTTATCTGGGTTTTTTTTTTTTTTTAGATTTATTATTATTTTATGTGTACAAATGTTTCCCCTGTATATGTGTATGTATTGTGTGCATGACTAGTGTCTTCATACAGCATAAGAGGGTAGAGGATCCTCTGATGGAGTTAAAGAGGGTTGTAAGTGGCCATGTTTGTCCTGCAAACTGAACCTGGGTTCTCTGCAAGGGCAACATTGCCAATCTCTCCAGCCAGTGTTCTTGAGAACTTTGAGACAAGATCTTTGTTTCAGTTAGGGTTTCTATTACTGTGACAGAAATCATGACCAAAACCAAAACGGGGTTATTTAGTTTATACTCCCACACCACAGCCCATCATTGAAGGAAGTCAGGACAGGAACGCAATCAGGTCAGGAACCTAAAGGAAGTTGCTGACACAGACGCCATGAAAGGGTGCTGCTTACTAGCTTGCTCCCCATGGCTTGTTCAGCATGCTTTGTTATAAAAACCAGGACCACCAGCTCAGGAGTGGCCACACCCACAATACGCTGGCCCCTCCCACATCAATCATTAGTTAAGAATATGCCTGACAGGCTTACCTATAGGCAGTCTTATGGAGGGAGGCATTTTCTCAATTGAGATTCCTCTTCTCAGATAACTCTAGCTTATGTTTATATTGACACAAAACAAAACAAAGTCAGACATACACACATCAAATAAAAACATATTAACATCTTTTAAAAAGTTATTCTGCTGAGAGAGAAATCCAAGGAAAGTGTACAACCCCACAGGAGGAGTGAAGCACCTGAGCGAAGCCTTGAAAGTTTTGTTCTTCTAGAAGATCATAGAGAGGGGCAGCTGAGAAAAAAAAATCTGGGTGTAGTGATACACCCCTGTAGTCTCAGCACTCAAGAGGTATAGGCAGGAGGATCAGAAATTCAACACCAGGCTAGAAAGATGTCTCAGTGTTTAAAGGCATTTGGTGCTCTTACAGGGAACATGAGTTTGATTCCTAGAGCCCACAGTGAAGGGCTCACAACCACTGTAACTGAGGCTCCAGGAGGATTCAACACTTCTTGGCCTCCACAGGTCCCTACATTCACAGGCATGCATGCATGCACACACTCACACATGCATATGCTTTTAAAACGTTAAAAAACAAAACAACAGCAAACATCACAGGAGCTTAAGATTACCGTCAGCCACATATTGGTTTTGAGGCCAGCCTGTCCTACATGAGACCCTATCACAAAAATGTATTTTTGATCAGGTGTAGTCATACACATTTTTAATCCCAGCGTTGAGGAGGCAGGTGGATCTTTGTGAATTTGAGGCCAGGCTTGCCTACACAGCAAATTCCAGGCTTGCGGGATACAAAAAGAAAACCTCTCTAAGAGAAAAGGAAGTGGTTATTGGACACTGGGCTGGAGAGTGTGGTGCTCAGCAATAAAGAATCTGAGTGTGCTCAGTCTCTGGGTTCCATCCCATCTCTGGAAGAAAGTATGGATGTTCTTGGCTTTTGTTCAAATCCTAGGTTTTTCATTTTCAGTTGGTGCCTCTTTACCCCTTAGTTTCCAAAATGTTAGAACCATCATCCTCAGGGGTGAGAGATGGCTCAGTGGTTAAGAGCACTTGCTGAGCAATCATGAGGTCCAGAATTTGGATCTCAGCACCAATGTAACAACATCCCCCTGCAGGCCTACAATCCAAACCCTGGGATGGGTGGAGAAAGGAGGATCCCTGGGGGTTCCTAGCAGGAATGCTATTTTCGTGCTAGCTAAGAAAATGTGAGCCTCAGATTCAGGGAGAGACCCTGCCTCAAAGCAATCATCAGAGACTGATAAAGGAGGATGTCTGTTATAGCTTCTTTTTTTTATTGCTGCAGTAAACACCATGACCAAAAAGCAAACTGGGGAAGGAAGATCTTATTTCACCTTATGGCTTATAGTCGATTCATTATGAAGAGAAGTCAGAGCAGGAACTTGGCACACTCAATTCAATCCTCAGGGACACAAGGCAAAAATGGAAGCAGAAACCATGACCCAAAGCTGCTTACTAGCTTGTTCCTCATGGCTTGCTCAGCCTGCTTCCTCATCTTTCCCAGGGTCACCCGCCCAGGGGTGCCACCTACCCCTTAGTAGGCAGGACCCTTCCACATAAATCATTAACAAAAAGAAATGTCCCATTTGCCTCCAGGCTCATCTGATAAAAGTACCCCCCTTCTCTCCTTTTCCCTCCTCCTCCCTGCCTCTCTTTTCCTCCTACCCTACTTCCTTCCTCAACAGGGTCTTTCTACATAGCCCTGGCTGTGCTGGAACTCACTTTGTAGACCAGGCTGGCCTTGAACTCAAGCGATCCTCTTGCCTCAGGTGCGCTGTGTGCACCACTTCAATGGGCTGAAGGTATTTTCTCAATTGAAGTTTGTCTTCCTAGGTGAGTCTAGCTTGTGTCTAGTGACAAAACAAAACAAAACACAAAATTAAAAAAAAAAAACACCCCACCTAATCAGAATAATGCGTAACACTCTCTTCTGGGCTTCACAAGCACATATGTCACACAGAGGCACACATCCACACACAAATAAAGGGCAGGCAGACAGACAGACAGACAGATAGGTAGACAGACAGGCCATAGACACCAGATATTTGAAAACAAAGAAAAATTCAATTGTCCTCCCTCTACCAAATCCTATCTCCTCTTCTTTCTTTGAGACAAGCTCTTGGGCTGGTCTATAACTCAGGGCCCTCCTAGCTGGGTCTTCTAAGTGCTGGGGTTGTAGCACTCGTGGGTCTCCACACTAAACTCAGAAACTTTTGGATAAGAGTATTTGTACATGTTATGCATAACTGTGCAACAATTTTGTTTATGTACTCACAAGATGTAATTGTCAAATTAGTATAATAAGCAGTTCCCAAGCTGGGTATGATACATGCCTGTAAGCTCAGCATATGGGAGATGAACACAGGAAGATCAGGCTTTTGAGGTCATTTAAGGCCAGCCTGGGCTACGTACGATCCTGTATCAAAAAACCAAAAGTAAAAACTAAAAGTACGTCTGTTCTCCTTACACATGACTAGTAAAAATTCCCACTTGCCGGTCCTTCTATAGCTCTTCTGAAATGCGGCATATAGGCTGAGCATGCAGTAGGTGGCAGAGTTCTCACTCACCACATACAAGCCTTGGGTTTGATCCCCAGAACCACAAAGAAAAGGGAGAACTAGATCATGGACTATTACAAGCAACAGTTATCCTGCTGCGCTACAGAAAGCCAGAACCAAGGTGCCTATAAATGGATAAAGGTGATATATGGGCATAATAAAGGAGAAAACAAAATTCTATAATCTGCAGAAGCACACTCATTATATTAGTGAAAACAAGCCAGGCACGGAAGTTAGCCAAGTGCCACCAACTTCTTTAAAGAGTAAGGTAGGCGGTGGGCATGGTGATACAAACACCCAAGGTGTGGAAACTGGGGGATTTTGAGGTTCAAGGCCAGCCTAGGCTATATAAGGGTGTCAGTCTTGCTGGGGCCACACAACAAGAACCTATCAAAAAGGAAGAGGGGAGGAAGAAAGAAAGAAGAGAAGCAAGCTAATGTATGTGAACTCCCCAACATTTATGGAATTTGCTCGACTAGAAACAGGTCTCTGCCCTTGGTCAGCCATTCTTTTCCATTGTCTTGTAGTCACTCCTATCTTCTACTGAAAGGCCTGTTCAGTATAGTGTGGAGAGAAGATGAACTGTAGTGTAAGCATTTAGCACTAATACATGTATTGTATGCATACATCGAATGCAGACACACACATATGTGTATATGTATACATGATTTTAATTTATTTACATTTCTTGAGATAGACATTCAGATATCCTAGGCTGTTCTCCAATGTGGTATGTAGTCAAGGCTAGCCAAAGCCAACTCTTGCTCCTCCTGCCAATAACATATATTTAATCAGGCTCCTTAACTAGATTGCTTGAGGATGGGAATAAAGGGTGAGTTGCCCTTCTATCTCAAAAAGGAAGCCTCAAAACAAGACTTCGGGGGTTGGGGAGTTGGGATTGTGACTGTTAGTACAGTGTTTGCTTGCCTCATCTGCACAAAGCCCTGGCTACCATCTACCTCCAGCACTGCATAAATGGGCAAGGATCCATCCTCTTGTAACCTTAGTACCTGGGAGGTATGGATAGGAAGGCCAGGAGTTCAAAATCATCCTTGGCTATCCAGTGAGTTCTGGGCCAACGTGGGATGCATGAGACCCTGATTGTGTTGAAGACACAGTCACATAAAGTCTGTCATTAACTTCTGGGGTCAGGTGAACAACAAGCCTCAGCTTCCCAAGTAGTGGCAACTGTAGGTAAGTACAGAAAGATCACACCCACACCAAGCACAGGCAGGAGAATACAGCCTATGGGTAAAAGTGTTGAGCAGCTCAGGGGTCGGTCAGAAAGGATTTCAAAGGGAAATGCCCACTCCTGCTCTTTGAGACTCATGTTTTTTCCTCTATATTTACAAAATGGACGTATACCCCAAACCTTATGCATTTGGCAGGAGTCAAATGATGCCCATCAGAGCAGGAGAGCCGTGTAAATGTCCCCACCAGGCATCTTGTGCCTACGGCGGTGTACCTACCCTCAATAGCCTGCCAATGTCATCTGAAATTTGTGAGCCTCAGAGGGTTCATGGGCCAAGAGACTTTCCCCTGAGCCTTAGTCTTTCAGCAAAAAGAAGTCACAGAGAATCCGTGACTCAGTCAGAGGCCTCTCAGCTCTTCTCTGAGTGTCTCTGGCCCGCACTGGTTAGACAGGCAGCGTGCCTGGTCTGTGTGCCTGGTCTCTGCCCATCTCTGGCCCCTTTCCTGAGGAATGCAGCCTCCGCTAGGCCAGCCCTAAGGCTCCTGCTGGGAGTGTCCATTCCACTTCTCATTTCCTCCATTTGCAATCACTATTTATTTTTCTTTGGAAGTTCAAGGAAACAGAGCCTACAACAGGGATTGACCAGGCAATCTGGTGAGGGAAAGCTAAGAAAGAAGCTAGTGTCTGTTGCCGTCAGGCCAGGGAGAGATGCTTCTTCCTTGCGACGGAATGGGAGGTTTGTCTCAAAGGCCACAGTGGCAGAAAAGCTACTGAGCACCCCAGCAGGGCCAAGGTGCGGTTACTATGCTGCCACAGAAGGAGCTCCACCTCAGCCCTGAAGATGCCCTGCTACCTAGCAGCAAGGGCTCTATTAAGTGACAAAAAGGTCATCTTTTGTGTGGAAACTGGGAAGGCAAAACCCTGGGTCCTCAGACCCAGCATTTTTTTTCAATTGTCATCACCTTACGTTTATCTCACACAGGCATTGGTTGTTGTTGCTGTTGCTTTTTTGAGAGTGTCCACAGGCACCTTCTTTCTCTTCCCCAGTTGTCAAGGTGAGACCCTACATAGGTCCTTCTTCCTCCTTCTCACGCCCCACTTTACATTCTTATACAACTGGACAAGCTCCTAGGACCCACTAGATTACACACACCCGAGGTGCTACAAGTGCTGTGTCCAAAGTCAGACAGCTAAAGGCATCACTGGGCCTCAATATCTAGACTGGGAAGCCCTGTCTCATGGTACAGTGCTCTGCCCACACCCAATTACAGATCCCAGGGCCTTCTCTTATTTCCTCCTGTTTCATTTACTGCTTCCCCACCCCACCCCACCAAACACACACACACACACACACACACACACACACACACACACACACACACGTGCATTAACAGGAGGCTAACTCTGGCAGTATCTGCCGTAACCTTTGACCTTTCCTTGGCCTAATGACATGCACCTCCTGCTGGGCAAGGTCACTGCTCACAGGGTAAGGTCTATGGCCTCCTTGTCTCAGTCTTGTGTCCTCCTGCTGTGGCTTCAGTGGAAGTTTGAGGGTGGGAACAAGACGGTGAGAGTCAACTTTAGATTGGCCCATCGTATCAGAGTTCAAGAGAAACCTTAGACGCTGAGCAAAGCTCAATCTCTATCGAGGAGCAGTCCTCCACCTAGGACTTCAACAAAAGTCCTAGGAACAAGGGTGTGTGGGCTGGGTGAGGGACAGTTTTGTGGAAAGTGATGGTTGGTTTAGAGGGCTGAGCTAGGTTGTGGAAAGAAAGGGTCCTGGCCAGTAGAAAGAGTCAAGAAGGAAAACAGTCTTGGTTCAGGGTAGGTGACAGGGATATGGGGGTGGGTTCAAGCTGTCTTCAAGGCTTGCACTTGAAGGAGGGCAGCCGCCTGGCTGGGTATCGGGCGGCGCTAGGGCCTCGCAGAGTGACGAGGCAGTGAGGGAGGCGGGCGGGGGCCGGCGGCGGGAGAGGCGCGGCGCCGAGCTTTCCCCCATCCACGGCACCGAGCCGCGGCGGCAGCGGCAGCAGCGGGAGCCCGGCGCGATCCGCTAGGTCCCAGCCGCGCGCAGGGCGAGCCGGCGGCGCGCAGGGGACAGGCTCCCGGGGGCTGGGAGCGCTACGTTGAGACTCGGGCTGCGCCGCCGGGGCCACCCGCGCTGCGCTGTCAGCGGCGCCCTCGTCCCGCCCGGCCCGGGTGCTCGCAAGCCATGCCCCCGGGGCGCTGCAGCGGGGACCCCGAGGCTTGCCTCCGCCCATGGCCCCCCGCCCCGCCCTCGGGCGCCCCGGGCTCCCGCTGAGCACGCCTCCAGCACGCCCGGGTCCCTCCGGCGGGCGCGCCGTCCGGCCCCTGCGCTGTAGGTCCCCGCGGGGCGATGGGTTGATGGGCACAGGGGGACGCAGGATGCCGGTGCCCCCCGCGCGCCTGCTGCTGCTGCCGCTGCTGCCGTGCCTTCTGCTCCTGGCTCCCGGAACTCGGGGTGCGCCCGGCTGCCCGGTCCCTATCCGCGGTTGCAAGTGCTCTGGGGAGCGGCCCAAGGGACTAAGTGGCGGCGCCCACAACCCGGCTCGCCGGAGGGTGGTGTGCGGCGGAGGGGACCTCCCCGAGCCTCCAGACCCCGGGCTCCTGCCAAACGGCACCATCACCCTGTGAGTACCCTGCTCTGTGCCAGGTCAGGTCAACCCAGTGGGACCTAGACGGGAGGGGCGTGGGGGCGATCGTGTCACTTGAGAGACTGGGGAAAGTCTGAGTCCAGAGTCAGTCGGGAAACTTGAAGTAGGAGAAGGATCGGAGTTTCGGGGACCCCGGGATGCCCCAGAAAGAGAGGTAGCGCGGAAGCTCACCTGCACAGGTGAAATGCGAGTGGACGTTGGGGGGACCGCTCCGTGCTCCTTGTCCCAGGTGGGCTGGTATTGCCGCCCTGAGGGGCCCTGAGCTGGGTGGGAGTGGGAGAGCCGGTCGACGTCAGGGACCGGTTCAGGGGTTGTGGTCCTTAGCACCGGTGATGCCTCGGAGCCCGCACGAGGCGGGAGCCTTTGGCCCCAGCTGGCAGCCCGGTTCCTCTAACTCGGTCCGCGGTGCCCCCGCCCCGGACCTCCGGAGCTCTGCTACTAGCCTGGCTTTGTAGGGCAGGGCGAGCGTGAGCTCCCCTAAGTTTGTCCTTAGAATGCTGGGCTGAATGGAACTCCCCGCGTCCCTGCTCCTTTTGGGCTCTCTCCCACTGCGTATATTTTGGGAAGTGAACTTGGATTGAGCCCCGGCTCCCGGCCTATTCTTTTACTCTCCTGGAAATAATTAGGCTTTGGCTGTTGATCGATTAACTTAATTACGCAAAGATTTGGTAGAAAAACCTGGTTGAAGGGAGACACGTGCCTCCCGGCCTCCTTCCATGGTTCTTTCAACTCAGGCCTGATTCAGTCCTTTGCTTTACTGGCACGAGCGCCTGTGCTCCTTAACCCGACTCTCAAATTCCGGCAACTGCACGAGGAGAGCCCCCCGCACCCCAGCGGCTTCCTGTGCTGGCCATGTGCTCTAAGCTCCACGCACGACGTGTAGTCGAGGGTCGTGCCCTAGCGCCGGCTCCTTGCTTTCCTGTTCAGTATCTAGCCTAAAAGCTGCTTCCCCTTCCCTGTCATCCTGACCCTGGAGGCAACCTTTTCTCCAACCACCGCTTGCCCAGAGCTGGGGTTGGTCTCATCTATTCGATTGTGCCCAGAACAATACAGTAAGTCCTCTGGTGGGTTCAGAGGCAGCTGGCTTCCTGACAGGACACAACTGGTCAGCCTATGATGCTGGCCTGCATTCTCTCCAGCTGGGGGTGCGCGCCTTGCCCTGGAGGCTGCACTTCTTCCTTCTCCCACCTCGATGCAAGCTCTGGGAGATGGCAGTGACTGCCAAGGCTGTTCTCAGTAGGTCTGACTGTCCAGTAACGCTTAAGGGTCCTGGAAGACTTGGGCATTCCCCCAGCCTGGAGCAGAGAAATGCTTTGCTGTGAGTAGCTGGGCCAATGTTTGTGACACACAGCTGCACAGCGATGGTTCAGCTTGGGGATGGAGGTGATCTGTGTACTCGCACACGCTCCCCAGGCTCTGCACACTCACATGTGTGCCGGAGCTGTCTCTTGTGTGCCTGTCGGTGGGAATTAAGAAATCCTAACATGGTCAAGGCAGAAGGGAGGGAGAAAAAAAATAGAAAAGTGGTTTTGCAGTACATCTTAGAATGATTTGGCAACTAATGCTTTCCAGCCATGGCTAATTCCCATCGACGCCACTCAAAGGAGTGAGACCAGTTCTTGGTGAGAATATATCGTGACAAAGTAGCAACAGACTCGACTTAACTTACCTTCGTGCCCCAGCCAGCCCTTCCCAAGGGAAGGCTCCTTTCTCCTCTCAGGCCTTTCATTCACCTAGCTGTCTTACAGTGCCTTCCAAAGAGACCATGGAAAGGAAAGGACAGGGCAGGGAAGTCCACTCACTCATCCACCAGTCTGGAGTGTGGTGGAATCTGAATCTCCCTCCAGATGTTTTTTCTCAGTTTTCCACATTTACGATCCACCAACTCCGCCCCCCCCAACACACACACACACACACACACACACACACACACACACACACACACA
>NW_026596143.1:9437737-9438361 GCF_907164565.1 Psammomys obesus | reverse complement strand
CACACACACACACACACACACACACACACACACACACACACACACACTGGCAAGCAGCCTCTGAACTGAAAATAGACCCAGGATCTTTTAAGCAAGGTAGGCAAGCATTCCTTGAGTTTCAGCCCCAGCACCACAGGATACATCTTGAGAAATGAGGTCTGGGAAGAGGATGCTACTTGGAACGAAGGACATGGAGAACATGGGACCCCCTCCCCTTTTTATACAAATTTCATTTTATATGTATTGGTGTTTTGCCTGCATGTATGTCTGTGTGAGGTTGTCAGATCTTGGAGTTACAGATGGTTGTGAGCTGCCTGCCATGCTGGGAAGTGAACCTGAGCCCTCCAGAAGAACAGTCAGTGCTCTTAACCTCTGAGCTTTCTCTCCAGCCCAGGAAAGACTGGATAAGTTTTGCTAGTTGCAGAATTGGTGTTTGTAATCCTGGGAGGATGCTGAATTCCAAGGTTCCAAGCTATCCTGGGCTACATAGGGAGACCTGTCTCAATCAAAACATTAGCCTCACCCTCCCTAACTCCTCTCTGTTCTTCTTTCCACACAGATTTTTCTTTTCTGCTTCCTTTCTTTCTTTCTTTCTTTCTTTCTTTCTTTCTTTCTTTCTTTCTT
>NW_026596143.1:9408748-9437727 GCF_907164565.1 Psammomys obesus | reverse complement strand
CTTTCTTTCTTTCTTTCTTTCTTTCTTTCTTTCTTTCTTTCTTTCTTTCTTTCTTTCCCCTCCCTCCCTCCCTCCCTCCCTTCCTTCCTTCCTTCCTTCCTTCCTTCTTTCCTTCTTTCCTTCCTTCCTTTTTTTTCTTTTTTTTTTAAGGTTTCACTGGGTTGTGCAACAGGACTTGAACCAGCTGTTCTTGCATTGTGGCTGTGTCCTTCCTCCCAGACATTTGCTCCATTCCCACTGAGGACCTTCTTTTTTCCTTCAGAATGGGTCCCCAGCTTCCAGTCACAGGAACCCTCAAGATAGAAGCCTGGCAGACATTTAGGGCTAGGACTCAAAGTGCCAGTTAAGGTCCCTGTCTCCTGGGGGAGGGGGGTACTCTCCCTTGAACAGTCCTGTTTACCTCATTGAACAATCCTTCCTCTGCTCTGTTATCTTAACTTCTGCCTTCTGTTTTTGTAGACTTCAGGTCCCCTTTCCCCCACCCTTTGTTTCCTCCATGATGGACTTTCATTTGCAGTTTTCCAGGAAAGCAGAGCTCTTGGCTTCCTTCCTGATCCATTTCTCACCCCACCCCCAGCCTCACAGCCCAGTCTGCAGGGCAGCTGTGGGTACAAATGCCCTGAGCAGGAGCCTTTATGAGCCTTCTCTCTTAGGGTAAGGTCCTCGGGTAGATTACAGGGGGGAGGGTTTTGCTGTGAGTGGGAACCTCCCCAACCTGGGCAGTGGCTAAAGGCCTGCTTTCTGGTCTTTAGCTGGGAGAGTTGCAGGGAGGTTGAGAATAAGGGATTCCAGGAAGGACTGATAACAGATAACTGCAGAAGGAAATCTCCCCAGGAGGACCTCAGAGGACACAAGCCAATGCCATAAATTCCTACTTCATCTGTACTGAAAAGGGTCTTAGAGAGCAGCAGCCCAGGCCCACAATTTAAGGCTTTGTAGCCGAGGCTGGAAGATTAGAGGAATTGCTAGGTGGGATCCCTGTGGGATTCGCTAGTTAGGGTCTATCTGCTTCTACCAGATGAGGGTTTTGCTATTTGGGATCCAGTGGACACAGACACTGCTTTTAAAATCCATTTTTTTTTTCTCCAACAGGACCAAAGTCCTTTTACCCTGGAAACATTTCAGGCTGAGTGCAGAGGGGCAGACATGGGATAGCTCACTGCTCATTCCCTCAGAACAGGCAACCTGCTCACCCTTAAACAGATGTTCCTGTACAGATGTAGTCTGCACAGATGTGCCCAATACCAGCTGGGTGCTCATGCTTCGAGTTTGATGGTCCTGGGCAGGGGAGTGGTAGGGTCTATATGGACCCTGTGCAATGATCTTGCCTCAGGGAGGTGATTCCTGTGCAAATATCCCCCTTGGGACTCTCAGCTCTAGCCTGGGATTCAGGCCATGCAACCACCAGGATCTAGTTAGGAGTGTGTGGGTAAAGCGTGCCAACCACCAAGCGCACAGCCTGAGGGCAGTGGAAAGATGCTGGCTAGAGGGGCGGGCCCAGCCTGCCTCCCCACCCCCTTCTCTTCTACCCTCTTTTCCCCCATATGGTTCTCATAAGGTCTGGGCTCCGAGACAGCGGCCAGAGGAAGTGGCTGTGTACAGAGAGCTTTTGTGAGCAGGGGAGGGGGAGGGGGAGAGTGGAGAGAAAGAAGGAAAGAAAGGAGAGAAGAGGCCAGGGATGAGGAGCTGAGGGAGGTCTGAGTCTCTAACACACTCCCAAGCCCTCCAGGCTGAAGGTCTTACCTCATGAGCTCCCAGACCCCTTGTCTATCCCAACTGAAGAGCTAGGAGAAATCCCAAGGCCTCCCTGACTCCTCCCATCCACTCTCTTGAGGGGCTGTAGGTGGCAAGGCTAGAAGCCAGAAAATTTGACTGCTCATGCTCAGTGGTCTTGAGAACCCCAGTCTCCAGTCTCCTGGTGCCAGATATCAGGGGGCAATGCATGGTCCTGTTTCTGGATAGCCCTGTGGAGAGAGCAGAGCCCCAGGAATTGAACTGCTGGCCCATTATTTACTGCACTGATTAGATTGGAACCCCTTGGGCTGGGTCCCAAAGACATACATACACTTCAGTCCCAAGTGGTACAGAACCTGGCTAGGGAAGTCACTAAAGTGGGGTCATTTGCCTGGATTAACCAAGATACGTGCATGGACCCTTTGAACCTTAAGGCTCTTTAGATGGGCTCTTGCCGAACTGGTGAAGGGCATGACAGCCTAGTCCTTGGTAGTGTGCCTGAAAATCTCCCCTCAAAGTGCAGGCAAACCAGCATAATATGAACCTAATGTAGGCTGACTTTTACATTTGGGGTCATATTTTTGTATCAAGAGACTGTTTCTAAGTTTAACCCACACTTGTGTCATAAGCATAAGACTCTCCCCCTTCTGCTCCCCCTCCTCCTACTTCTTATTGTTATTCTAGGTTGAACCAGGTCTTTCCACTCAATATAGGCTCTGTCTGCTTCCTCCTCAAGCCTAGAGAGGGTAGGGGACCTCCCCATTGTCACACAGCCTATCCAGAAGGAGTAACCCTCCCCTCACCCATAAGGGAGAGGCTATACAGGGAGGGGAGAGGAGAAAAGAGAAGGGAAATGGCCCTGGGCCTAAGGACCAGCACAAAAATCCGGCGACCATCAGGAAGGGCCGCTGAGAGGGGCTGTTTATTTTCATTCCCCCAGCCTCGCTGCTGTGTTCTATTTAGGGCGCAGACACTGACAGGACGGAGTGGAGTTGCCTCCTCCCCTTCCTCCCTCCTCTGAGGGGCCCCCATTCTTCCCAAACTCCAGAACATTCCTTTGCTTTCAGGACTGGACCACAGAGAGGGAGGGCAAAGTGGGGAGAGAGAGTAGAGAAAATGGAGTGAGTTGACACTGAGGTCCCACTCCTCCA
Source organism: Psammomys obesus (assembly GCF_907164565.1). Lineage (NCBI taxonomy): Eukaryota > Metazoa > Chordata > Mammalia > Rodentia > Muridae > Psammomys > Psammomys obesus. Next base: position 9,434,842 of record NW_026596143.1, on the reverse strand, counting down.
GCCCTCCTTGCTTTCCCTCCGGGAAGACAGGATGAGGGCCTAATGGAGTATGCAAGATGGATGGGGCCAGGTGAGGGCAGGCTGTGGGGTGACATGAAGAGGGAGTTATAGCCAGAGTAGAGGAGCCAGACATCTCCCAGCTGGAAAGGAAAGGGGAGGAATGGGGGCCCCTCTCACCCCAGCCCCCACAGCTTCCCCAGGCTCCTGCCTTGCTGGGAACTGTGTGGGGAGGTCCAAACCTGTTGACTGGAGGAGAGACCAGCCCCCAGGGTAGGAAAGGCTGATAAGGGCTGGGGACTCCTCTGCAGAACTCCATCCCTCCCTCGCTCACAAAGACCTCTTCTGCCAACCACCTCTGACTCCCTGTTGCCTCTGCAGGTAACTTCAGAAGAATCAGGACAGAGAGACTGGGAACTGTGAAGCTTTCCAGACCCCAGGGAAGCTCCCTGATCCCTGGAGACCCCAGGTAGCATGACCCAGGAGCATGGTGCACTAGTTTGAATGATTGAAGGGGTTCCAAAATATAGCTCTCCCTTTTAGCACTTGAGTTGGGTCACTGAGACAGAAAAAGCTAGAAGGAAAATTTTAAAAGATGTTTTGTTTTGTTTTGAAGACAGGGTCTTGCTGTATAGTACTGGTTGGTAGAGCCCTGGCTAGCCTAAAACTGGCTATGTAGACCAGGTTGGCCTCAACCTCACAGAAATCTGCCTACCTCTGCCTCTTCAGTATTGAGATTAAAGGTGTGTGCCACCATACACAGTGGAAATGTCGTATTACTGCCAAAAGCTACCATAGTAGCTGCAGGTGGAAAGATTGCCAGTTCAAGGCAAGCCTGGGCCACAGAGTGAGACCCTACCTCAAAACAAAAGAAAACAAAACAAAACACCTCAAAGCAGAGAGATTGTGATGAAGAGGACTTGCTCTTGCGGGGGACCTGAGTTTTTATTTCCAGCACCTGTGCCCTGCAGCTTACCAACACACCTTAACTCCAGATCCAGAGGCTCTCACGGCCTCTTCTGGCTTCCAAGGGTATCAGGCCTGGTGCATACACCAGGCTGTCCTCCAGCTGCCTCTGGCTCCAGAGTGCTGGGATTGAAGGTGTGTACCTTAAAAAACAAACAAACCGGAACAGGAGAAGAGCCAGATGAGAAGACCCGCCTAAGAGACTGAGGGTGGCCCACTCAGTGGACATCCTTAGCCCACTCCCACCCTGGCATGGACAGCTGCATACCAGGTAGCTCCAGTGGCAGGCGGACAGACTTGGCATGGGGGTTAAGTGTCCCAGGGGCAGGGCAGATCCATCTGCTCTGTCTTTCATTATTCAGGGAAAGGGGCTCCTCTAGCAGTGGCTTAACCAGTGCAAGTGAATCGGGCCACTGTGTAAAATGACCCCGCAGAGCGTGTGAAGACATCAGCCCTGGTCCTGGAAGTGTGAAACCTCTCGTCTCTAAATATACTCTCCCCGTCTTCCATCACCTCTACTGGACCATCTAACATAGGTGTTTGTTGTACATGTGGAAGGGGCAGCAGGGCTCCAGGTAGCTAGAGAAAATGTGGCTGTTCTGTCCTAGAGGTGGGTGTGGGGTAGCACAGTGGGATAGGAATGGGAGGAAGAAGGGAACCACTCCTAACCTGGGGCAACTGGCTCTGCACTGAACTCCTTGACATCCCCATCCTGGGAGCTTTGCTTGCCCCCATTCATTGAACCAGCATCTACTCTCATTCAACCCCAAGAAGGAGGTGAGAATCATGCTCCTTGTCCCAGGGACCTTACAGCTTTGGAGACTGAGAGCAGTGATCTACAATGCTGGGTAGATCTGGACTCCAAATTAACACTAGGGAGGAAAGCATAAGAGTCTGATCTATGTGTAACTGTGAAGAATTGATCAGCCGGTGCTGGTCTTCTGAGACAGGAGGATCAAGAACGGGCTGGGCTGCACAGTGAGACCCCGTCTCAGAAATCAATGTAAAGGTGATAGCAAATTAACCCTTTGGGATTTATTCATTCATTTATCTCTCATTGAATAGTAAACCCAAGACCTTTTAAACCCCAGATCTGTTTACATGTGGAAGGAGAGATACTGTTCTTTCTACAATGAGCTTGGATCTCACTGATAGGATTTTATATCATGGTAGTAGTCAGGAGTCCTTAAAGTTGATTGAAAGTCCCTCCCTCCCTCTCTCCCTCCCTTCCTGCCTGTTTCCCTCCCACTCTGTCTCCCCCTTCTCCCCTGTAGAAAGTTTCTCCCTCCACCATGTGTCTTTATTAAGGGCTGAGTGTTTTGATAGGCCTAGGGAATTAACTGATGAAAGTATAAGTGTGGATAGTTACAGGAGGCAGTGTTTCTTGAGCTCCATCAAGAGTACTGGGACCACAAAATCCCCTAGTCTCCTTCACCACCTTCCACAAACACCTGTAGCACTTTGTCTTGGGTTTCTGCCTGTAGATTCAGCCCTAAAGCTCAAAAACACTCCCTTCCCATCTAAGCACAAATACATTGGTTTTGCCCACACATTCGGGTACCCTTTTAGAGATAGTTAGAGGAAGGAGACAAAATCTACAAAAAAAGTTTAGTTAGAGGAAAACAGATAAGCACCGGGTCAAGATAAGACAGCTTCTCCTTTGGTCTTGGCTTTGACCCATGGCTGTCTTTGGCTTGCTCTGTGCTGATGTTGAGGTTAAAGGCAGTGTCTGGACAAGACTCTCTAGTACTGGAGAAAGATCCACTTGGATCTTCTATTGCCTGAAGTCATTCAGGACTGCCTAGACAGGCTTCCAGCCAAGCAGAGCAGCGGTAAAGAGGCTCAGGAGTAGGTGGGGCACCTTGCCTGTCCTAGGCAAGGGCAGACTCAGAGAAAGAAAGTCATGGAAGGGCAGTCATTGGCCTATATCCTTCATTAAATGTGATACTTGCTGCTCATTGATAAAGTATGACATTTGGCCAGGGAAGGTCTAAATCCCATGCTCTGGGCCCTAGAAAGTCTGCTGGATCTGAGAAGGGAGGCTGACTTTCTCAGGCACGTGAGAGGCTTTTGGTGCCGGCACATGTCGGTTCCACGCCCCATAGAGCAGGGCCCACATGAGTCTTGTAGGGTCACTTTTGATGTGGGAGTGGTATCTGGTGAGTTCCTGTGGCTACCCAGAGGCCACAAGGGCTCTCGGAGATGCCAGCCACTCGCTCCATTGGCCTCCAGTCTCATTGGCGGTTACTCTGTTCATTCTCATCCCTAAAATAGGACTCCGAGCCGGAGAGGATTCTGGAATGGCTTTGGTGTACCCTGTAGTTGGCCTGATTTCAATCTCTGGAGTCAAGAAGAGGGGACCCCTGGGGGCTAGCCCTCCTTCCCATAGAAAGTTTGTGCTGAGGGCAGGAGGGGTAGGTGGGGCCAAAAGCTAACAATGCTTTTCCAGGTCTCTGTGGGGCCTTTAGGGTTAGTGTGGTTGGCCAGGCTGGCTCCCTGTGAGGCAGTAGTGTGAGAGAGAAGTATAGCCTGAGGAGGGATCTGACTGGGGAGTTTAAAGAAAGCCCAAGCTGGCACTGTATCTAGAATAGCTGGACGGAGCTCTGGGGGCCATAGCTCCCTCCTCCACCAGGCAGCTTCCCTCTTTTCTTCCCACGAGACAGTCAACAATGGTGGGAACATTTTTCTTCCCGTTGGATGAAGCTGAGTGTGTATGTGTGTGTGTGTGTCTGTGTTCATCCACCCCACTATCAGCTGTGCAACTTCCAGGGTGTTTTTTTTGTTTGTTTGTTTGGTTTTTGTTTTTTGCCTGCCTTGAACATCTCCAGACTTGAGAGCATGGTATGCACAAGACCCTGGGTCCCATGCCCCGCAGCAGTAAAAATAAATTCCTTGAGGAGAAAACAGCCCACAAATACTCCCTGGGTGATTCAGGTTTAAAATGAAATTCCTTGGCCCTCTCAGGGTAATTAAAGCAAAAGATCCAGTTCTGGGTGTTTGGGGACTCAGGCCATAGAAGCCAGCCATCTGCTGGAGTCTGTCAAAAGTGCCACTGCTTCCTGGAATGGGTGGAGCCCACTGGAAAAGGATAAAGAGCTGTTTGCCTCATGCCTGCCTTTGTGTGTGTGGTGATCTGGCTCATGGTCTCTGCATCTAGAAAATATATGAGTCTTGAGATTTTAGGGGGTAGCACTTGTGCCAGTCAAGCCAGAATCGTGGATTGCAGCTGTGTACACTGCGGCTCTGCTTTCTCCCAGCACAGAAGTATATAGAGAAGGAGAATAAGATAGGATGTGGTCCAGAGCTGGCCAGGCCAAGAGATGTTGTTTTGGTCTGAGTTTCTCTCTCTTTCTTCTTCTTTTTTTTTTTTTTTTGAGACAGGGTTTCTCTGTGTAGCCTTGGCTCTCCTGGACTCACTTTTGTAGACTGGCCTTAAACTCACAGTGATTTGCCTGCCCCTGCTGCTGGGATTACAGGCATGTGCTCTGGTCCTGGGTTTCATCCCAGACTGCCTCACTGGCTGGTCCTCACTGTTTTCGATGCTCCTGAAGCCCGTGGTGTTAGATGGCACACTTGGAGTGTGGCTGGTCTGAACTGAGAGGTACTGGCGGAGAACAGCACACTCCAGATTCCAAATATTCCTCACACACAAAGAAACAAAACGTCTAATTAATAATGATGTAAACAGATTACACCACGGTGAAGTGAAAAAGACTCTGGGTATGTTGGGTTAAATCAGGTACAAGATGTGACAGAGGGGTAAAATTATACATTGTGGTTCACATTGTATTTCCATGGGACAGCTCTAAGTCAAAGGTTTGGGATATGAGAAAGGGGTTAGGACTGATGGCTGAAAGGCCTGGAACTGTGGGGACCCCATTACCACTTATGTACCCATCTGGACAGGATTCTTTACCTGAGATCACAGGTTCTTGTTTTCGAAATTTGGGAAAATAAACTTTTGGGTTTTTTTTTTTTTTTTTTTTTTTTAGAACTATGATTTTGACTCAATGATCTTTCAAGAGTTGCCATATGTATAATATTTAATTAATTATTTATTAGAAAGCATTTTCAGCCTGGTGTCTCATGCCTGTAATCCTAGCATCTGATAGGGAGAGTCACAAAGATCATGAGCTCCAGGACAGCTTAGATGACAAAGCAGGACCCTGTCTCAAAAGAGGAAAAAAAGCAGAGGCTGGAGGGATGACTCAGTGATGAAGAGAGGACCAGAGTTCAAGTCCTGGCACTCACATCAGGTGGCTAACAATGCCCCCTTACTCCAACTCCAGGAAATCCAACTTCTCTCCCCTGCATAGGAACCTGCACACCCATACACACACCAAGCAGCAGATACACATGTACATAATAACATTTGTAAAAGATGAGGAAAGCAGGGCTGGCAAAATGGCCCTAAGGGTAAGAGCACTTACCACCTGAAATCTGAATTCTAGTCCCAGAGCCCACACAGTAGAAGAAGAAAACCAACTTCTGCAAGTTGACCTTTGGCATGAGCACTGTGATGGGTTCCCTATTCACAAGCACACACACAAGTTTTTTGTTTGTTTGTTTTGTTTTGTTTTTAAAGAAGAAAGCAACTATGGGGGGAAGAAGAGGGAGAGAGAGGCAAAAGGAGGAAAAACAGGAAAAGAGAACACTTTGTTAGTACAGGACTTCCCCTTATGCTTATTTAGGGTTTGAGTATGTATGTCAAGGTCAGAGGACAATCTGCAAGCATCATCCTCTTCTTCCACTGTGTTGATCCTGGGAGCTCAAACTCAAGTCATCAGATTTGGCAGTAAGAGCCTCCAGCCACTGAAGAACAGTCTTGCTGGCCCCTAGTGTAGGATTAAGAAAACATGTTTTAAATGATTTATTTATTAACTTACTTATTTTGAGATAGTCTTACTAGGTAGCCCTGGATGGCCTGGAAGTCACCTGCCTCTGCCTACCAAGTGCTGGAATTAAAGGTGTGCACTACCACACCTGGCCTAAAGAGTTGCCTTTAAAAAAAAATTGTGCCTGTTTTTTTTAAGATTAAAATATATATATATATATGTATATATATATATACATATATATATATATTTCATAGCTGTGCTTTGTCTACATTTACATTATGCATATATTCTGTGTGCATGCCTGCTGTCCACAGAGGCCAGAAGAAGGCATTGAATCCCCTTGGAACTGGAACTATGGATGGCTGTGAGCTGCCATGTGGGTGCTGGGAACACAGGTCCTCTACAAAGCAGAAAGTGTTCTTAACTGCTGAACCATCTATCAAACCCAAGATCTACTTTTATTTATTCATTCATTCATTTGTTTTGAGAGAATGCTGCACTATGTATCCCTTCAAAGGCCTGAATCTCACTATGTAGACAGGGCTGGCCTCAAACTCAAAGAGATCCGCCTGCTTCTGCCTCCCTGGGTTCTGGAATTAAAGGCAAGCACCACTATTCTAGTTAGTGTAGGATTTTTGTTGGTTTTTGAGACAGGGTTTCTCTTTGTAGCCTTGGCTGTCCTAGACTCGCTTTGTAGACCAGGCTGGCCTCGAACTCAATGTGATCCTTCTGCCTCTGCCTCCCAGAGTGTAGTGTAGGATTTTTAATGTCAGTGTTTTTCTAACTGGAATCTTCAATCCTCAGACATTCCCCAGAACTCAGATCTGTTTCCAACTCCAAGTTAACATCCATTTTTCAAGCTTGAGCACCGATGTTTTCTGGGGCTTTTCCATTTGTGAACTGGAACCCTGTACCGGCATCCTTACGCTTAAAACAAGAAAAGGGGAGTTTGTTAACTCTTCCTAATTCTTCCTATGTCTGAGGTACCTTTTGGTTCTCATTTTGCTTTTGCTGTGTGTGTTAGGGCTGAACTCAGGGCCTCATACATGTTAAGTACATGCACCGTATTCTTACTCTGAGCTGTAGCTCAGTTTTGCCGTGATGTGCTCTTGTTTTTTTTTTTTTTTTTTTTTTTTTTTTTTTTTTTTTTTGAGGTGGTTTACTCTAGTGGAGGCTGTTCTTCAGTTCTTGATCCTCCTGTCTCAGCTTCTTGAGTGCTAGTGACAATAGTTATAAGTATGCAGCATCCAGCTGGCACCTATAATGTGCTTTTTGAAATAATCAAGATGGAGTGGGGGGGTCATTTTGAAAACCCAGTAATTTCTCCTAAGTTATTCTTCGGCTGGAAAATACCTTGTCACCCGTGTAAGGACTACTAGACCATACTGGAAGCTGGTGAGCTTCATGTGGAAAATTTAGAGATGAGGTGTCTACCTCTTTCCATTGCTCCAGAGACACCCTTCCCACTCTTGCCTTCATCCTAGGCAGTGTGGGGCCTGGGATCTAGCCCAGTAGTGGAACGCTTGCCTAGAATTTCAAAGTCCCTGGACAGTTGGGGCCTAGGGGCCCTTCACTGCTTCATTGTCCCCTCGCTGCCATGAGGCTTGGGGGCAGATCTCTTTGACAGCTCCTCTATGTTTGGGTTCCTAGATCTTTCCATTGTATATTGTGGAGCACAGAGGCTGTCTACTCCAGAGACATCTTAAGGTTTGTACTTCAGGCTTTCCGGTGAGTTTTCTGCTAGTAAGAACAGAACAAAGAAGGAGAAACCCTTTCCTTCAACCCAGGGCTGCCAAGAGTTTAGGTTGAGAGGTCTCATTAAAGCTTTCTAATACACTGAGAGTTTTAGAACCCTCAACTGGAGGGTTGAGCCTTTGGCTAGTCTGGAGCTCCTTCCTCCCAACAAGAAGTCTGGGAGAAAAGCTGAGTGGGTGGACAAAGATGAGCCTGGGACCCTCTCCTCTATAGACCATAAACACTAAATTAACAAAAGTCCAGGCAGGCATTACAAAGGGGGAGGTCTGGCCTTCTATCAGATCAAGGGCTCCATTACACAGGTTGGGGAGGCAATGATACAGTTACAGTACAGGCCCTTGGATCTGGAGACCTTGATGGCCCAGCGTGGTCACCTTCCTGTAGAGTCCTTGGCTTCAAGGAGTGTTGGAAAGCCCCCTTCCACCAGGGGGCTCTCCCATTCCTTCTGTGTCTTGTTTGTTTGTGTGTGTGTTTGTTTTTGAGACTGGGTCCAGGCTGGCTTAAACTCATTACATACCTGAGGATGACCTTGCTCTTTTGCCTCTACTTCCCAAGAACAGGATTAAAGGAGTGTGCCTCTGTGCACCTTAGAGCTCCTCTTCTATGCCTGACCAGATGGGGCCAGTCTTCCCCACCACTCTGCTCTGGATTTTGGGTTGAGGGAGGGTTTTTGAGGGGACAGAGCTGTGGTGGGCATGGCGAGGGCTCAGTAGGGCCAACACGGGGGTTCCCAAGTGGAAAGAGGCCGTCACAACTTAACATCTCCTGAGGCCCATCTCAAGTCAGATCCAGCCTACAGGCCCTTCATGGCTTCACTGGGAGAAATGTAGGACTTGAGGCTCTCACTGTGGCTGGGCTGATGATCAGCATCTCCCTACAACGTCCCAGAGTGGCAGGTGGGGCACCTGCTGCATAACTCCAGGGGGTGGCATTTACATAGCGCAGCATGGCCATCTTGGGAACCTGGGTCCCACTCCATCTGTGCTCTGCATGGTCTGGCTCCTAACAGCATGTATCTGTGTTCTTCCCGTCCCTTCAGGCTCTTGAGCAACAACAAGATTACCGGGCTCCGCAATGGCTCCTTCTTGGGACTGTCCCTTCTGGAGAAGTTGTAAGTGCTGGAAGTACTTGGGCAAGGTGGGAGGGTAGGGGTGGGGAGTAGCATGATAGCAAAGGGTGGGAGGGTCACCCTGGAGAGGATGAGGGAGAGCCAGATCCAATGTAGGACTTGGTAGAGAAGAGAGCCTGTTGCTCTGCGAGCAGCAGCAACTGGCTGTTCAGTAGGGACTGCCCAGTGATCTAGGCAGAGCAGGGCTCTGCTCTGTTCTAGGCAGAGGTGGGGCAAAGGGAAGCTCATTAATGCTTTTTAATGAGCAATTAGCTGAGAGGGCTGAGCGAACCTTTTAGCCAGCTCACTCCTCCCAGCTGGGGGCCCAGCATGAAATGGCCCAGGGAGACTTAATGTGGCTGAGCTCTCTTTCCTCCTTCCAGAAAAACAAACCAACAATCAAAGCCCAGAGGGGACAGAGTCCTGGACTGAGGACTCTAGGGAGCACAGTCAGTTCTGAGTCTCCTCCCCAACCCCTGCCAGTTTGAAGCTGTTTGGAGCAGTGTCCTCATGCTCCCCAGGAGGTCTGCTAGCCCATGCTGATGACCCCTTGGAATGGTTGAGGGCAATTTGTGGGACAGAAGTTACTGAGCAGGAGCTGGGGGCCACAGGAGTTAGGGAAGTGAGGATGCAGGAGGCTGAGGGCTCAGTTGTCTCAGAGGGCTTGGGGAAGGAGCCATAAGGCCTGACTAGGATACCTGACCTGGTGTTAGAAGACTAAGTCACTTAACCTGCCAGATGAGGGCTTGAATCAAACATCTGCTGTATTTCCAGAACCCAGCCTGTGCCATCACTTTGGGCTCTTTTCCCCTACACCAGTGATCCTCAACCTTCCTAATGCTGTGACCTTTTAGTACAGTTCTTCATGCTGTGGTGACCCCAAGCATAAAGTTATTTTTATTGCTACTTTATAACTATAATTTTGCTGCTGTTATGAATCATAATGTAAATGTGATTTCCAGTGGTCTTGTGTAAGGGTCATTCAACCCCCAAGGGAGTCAGAACCCACATGAAAGAGTCCTGCGCTCTTTTCTCTCCCGGGCATTGATTCTTGCTTTCTTCCCCACTCATATCCACCTCTGTAACCTATGATGTTCCTCTCTGAGGCATTCCCAATTTATGCAATAGGGCCTTTGGTCTCCTCTAATACCATTTTGTTCCAAAGCTTTGGGTCAGTGTGATGGAAAATATAAAAGAAGAAAGTGTGAGTTGAGTGTGTGTGCTGGAGATCACAGACATCTCTGTACGCGTGACCATAAAAGAGTTTGGGGCTCCTTTCAGACATGTTCAAAGGAGATGTCATCAAGACTCCAGAATTCAAGGGTGGCAGAGATGTAGTATCCACTTAACTGCATTCAGCTTCCTTGTAAAGTCCCTTCTCTCCCTTCTTCCCTCCCTCCCATTTCACATCTGAAGTGAAAGAGTTTGCTAAACCCACCGAGGTGTCAAAGGGAGATGTGGCAGCTGTGGCCTTGGCCTCATTGGGAGACAAAAGTGTGCAAGCCCATGTGGGGTTAGAAAACTCTGATCTGGGGCAGGCTGGGGTAGGAGAGCGTCCTGGGAGGGAAGTGAGGGTGGTGTGGTGTAGGGCCAGATCTCTATGCTCAGGGTTCTCTGGCTCAGCAGCTCATGCCTGTGATAATGACAGAGGCTCAAAGAAATTCTTTCCTCAGATGGTACCATTTATATAGAAGGCAGAGTGGTCCTAGTGGCCACCTGGATCCTCGTTCCACCTGCTGTCTGTACCTGTCTACTTCTGATAGCATCTGTTGGGATTTTTATTTTGTTTTGTTTTCTTTTGTTTTTGAGACAGGGTTTCTCAGTGAAGTCCTGGCTGTCCTAGAACTCACTCTGTAGATCAGGCTGTCTTTGAACTCACAGATCCATCTGCCTCTGCCTCATGAATGCTGGCATTAAAGGCACGTTCCACCACTGTCAGGCTTTTTATGTCTTACTCTTGAGAGAGTAGGAAACTGGACATCTCTTAAGGGGTCTTTTGGGAGAAAGGGAGACAAGCCTACACATTTTCCTTCCTGGGCTCCATAGCTGAGCACTTCTGTGAGTCTCAAAGGGCCCTTCTGGCCTCTCCCATCTGTCTTCTTGCTTCCTTTGCCTCCTTTTTCTTCAAAGACACAAGGGCTACCGTCCTTCCCACCCATACAAAGAACCAAACTGGGAGTCCCTCCCTAGCACCATGGACAGGGAACCTGCAGCGAGGGTCCTTCAAAGCAAGCATGGGTAAGGAGGTCTTGATTGCCAAGCTGTTGGATGTCAGAGGAGTGTGCCATGAGAAAGGACACAAGGGCAAGAATTTTCAGCTCTGATGCCTCAAATATGGCCCAAACCTTAGGTTTAGTCCCCAGCACCTGTAAACTGGGTGTTGTAGCAAATGCCTATAATCCCTGAACTTCTGAGTATCAGGAGTTCAAGGTCATCCTCTGATACAATGAGTTTGAGGCCAGCCTGGACTATATGAAGCCGTATGTATGTATGTATGTATGCATGTATGTATTTCTATATACATATAGAGATATGTGTACTCATATATCTATACATACATGTGTGTATATAAAGCCAGCCTTCTCCTCATAGTGAGTTCTAGGCCAGCAAGAGCAAACATGGTGACACTCTGTCTCAAAAATAATAAAAATATAAAACTCCCAGTCTGAGCTTTGCTGACCTTTGCTGGTGTGAATCACTATTCATGTGACAGCTCTTTAAGGAGCCCCTCCATATGTTAAGCCCTGGTCCTAGTGATGGGGTTATAGCCTATCTTCATGCCATTTACCTTCTCTACTGTCAGGACCCAGGAAAAAGCAAATGGATGTGGTGTATGTTGGGAGACATATATGCATAGGAATTCTTGGAGACCAGAAGTCCCAGGCCAGGATGAGCAACTCAGTAAGACGTCATCTCAAAACAAACACACATCCAATCTTGAAACTCAGTTGGTAGATTGCTTGCCCAACACACACGAAACCCTGGGATAAAAATACTCAGCGTAAAATACTCAGCACTGGGGAGGTGGAGGCAGAAGATCAGAAGTTCCGGCTCTCTGGAGATACATACTGAGTTCAAGGCCAGTCTGGATATATTCAACTCTGTCTCAAAAAAGGAAGGAAAAAAAAAAGCCTAGAACCATGGTACTCAACCTGTGGGCTGTGACCCACATGGGGGGGGGGGTGCCAGACAACCCTTTCACAGGGGTCACCTAAGACTATCAGAAATATCAGATATTTATATTATGGTTCATAACAGTAACAAAATTACAGTTATGAGGTAGAACAGAAATAATTTTATGGTTAGGGGTCAATACAACAGGAGGAAGTGTATTCAAGGGTTGCAGCATTAGGAAGGTTGAGAACCTGCATTAGAATTACTTCAGAAGAGAGGAGGCAGATGACTACAGAGTGGGTAGAGAATGGGGATGTGTTTGTGTGTGTGTGTGTGTGTGTGTGTGTGTGTGTGTGTGTGTGTGTGACTGATCCATAATGGCTGCCAAGTCAGGGATACCCATTGTAAAAATAGGTAGCTGAGAGAGTGAGGCAAGTTGTATATTTAACATCTTGTTCTGGGATCTGTGTGGTCCCTGCAGTGTTGCCTGGAGAGATCAGAATTTCAGGGAGGTTGAGGAAGGGCTTTTGGGACAAAGCACTGCACAGCAGGGTAGGAGGGCACCTGCAGGGCTGGAGAACTCAGGCTCTCTAGCCTGCTGGTCACTGCTTGCTGAAGGATGAGAGTCAGGTTTACATGATTGTGGAGACTGTCAAGTCCAAAGTTCTCGGCCAGACAGGGAAGTCAGACAGGAAAAGATGCTTCTGTCTTGAGACAGAATTTCCTCTTGACAGGAATTTTTTTCTCTCTCTCTCTCGAGCCTTCAGCTGATTACAGGATATCCAGCTGTGATGTTGACGATATCTCCTTGAGGTCAGCTGACTCCACATCTGCAGAACACCTGCACAGCACACTAATGTTAGCAGAATCTGACATTAGTGGCTTGCTGTTTTGATTCGGGAGTCTCAGTGTGCGGCTCAAGACGGCCTTGAAGTGCTGCACTCATATGATTCTCCCTGATTAGTAGCTAGGCCTATAGGTGCACCCCATGCCACCCAGCTGGATGAATGTAGGACTAACTACCATGCTAGGGTAGGAAGATAGGACAGGACGATAAGTAACGCAAGCCCTGTGTCCCATTCCTGGAGATAGTAAGTCATTGGGTCAGATGGGGCCTGGGAATTTTACCCAGCAGGAAGACAATTCTCATGCTCATCTGAGGTTGGGAACCAACATACCAGATGACCCCTAGACTGTGGGCCTGTTCATTACAACTGTGACACTGTAGCCTGATGTGTAGCTGGTGTCCAGGAAACACTGATCTCTCTGTCCAGTGGGACTCAGATGTCTAGGCCTGGGCAGCTGAGGCCGTGTTCGTTCCATATCCCAGTGTCTGTAGACAGCAAGTCCTATGGGAGGGTTGGGGTCTGGTCTAGTAACCGCAGTGGTAAGCTACAGAATGTGACCTTGTGGACCCTGGTGCTGAGAGCCCTTGGTGTCTTTGCAAATAAGTGAAAGGGTAGTATGCGTATGTCTGTCTATGTGTGTGTGTGTCTCAGTGTGTCAGTGACCTTGCTGGCCAAGAGTGGGCAGTAGATCTGCCTGCTGTCTGCTTTGGAATCCAGGGCCTGATGGAGTGAGGCTGGGAGTAGAGGGAGCCGTCTGTGTGAAGGTGGGGTGGAAGGACAGAGCAAGGGAAACAGAATGGATGCAGACGTGGTTGTATTAAGAGGATCTTAGTGGCCAGGCAGTGGTGGCACACGCCTTTTCTCTCAGCCCTTCGGAGGCAGAGGCAGGCGGATCTCTGAAGTCCAAGGCTAGCCTTGTCTACAGAATGAGTTCCTGGACAGCCAAGGCTACAGAAAGAAGCCCTGTCTTGAACCTCTGCCAGCCCACTCCCCTCCCCCTCAAAAAGAGGATCTTAGTGGTAGATCTAGGATCTAGGGGGACCCATCTCTGTCAACCAGATATGATGATCTTGTCTGCCACAGACAGTTCATGGCCAGCCTAGGGAATGTACAGAAGGACCCAGACATGCCTAAAACATTCATTCCCTATGGTCCCTCAGCCTGACCCAGCTTGTTTGTGACCCAAAGGAAAGACATTTGGGGTAGGGTAGGTGGATGGGAGAAACTGGCAAAAGCATGGGCCAGGGCTAGGTATGGTAGCAGGTATGGAACACTTGTAATCTCCGTACTGGGGAGGCAGAGGCAGGAATACTGTTGCAAGTTCAAGGCCAGCCTAGAACTCACCATCTGGACCAGGCCAGTGGGGTCAACATAGCTATGCATCAGAACCCCCTCAAAACAAACAAAAATAAGGCCTGACCTTACTTTGGTATAAAGAGGCCCAGGATCAAATCCTGCTCTTTTCATCTGTTTCTGGGTGCTTCCACAAGCCTTGCGTGACCCATGTGGAGAATGGGGCCCGGGTCTTCTCTAAGTTGTTGGTATGCGGTCAGATGAGCTCTTCTACAGAGTGCATCCTTCCCTCCTGGAGAGCTCTACAATGAAAGGCGTTTGCCTGGGCCTGGTACTGTTATTTGTAGCTGTCCAGACTTCACAGCCTTACTCAGGCAGTTTGAAATGTAATGATGCTTTTTTTTTTTTTTTTTTTTTTTTTTTTTTTTTTTTTTTTTTTTTTTTAAATTTGTGTCACGGTACATGTATGAAGACCAGAGGACATCTTCCCGGAGTCTACCCTTTCTTTCCACCACATAGGTTTTGAGGATAAAACGCAAGTTGGCAAACTTAGTGGCGAGTCCTCAGGCCTGCAGAGCCATTTTGCAGGCCCCTGTTGTTTTTGTTTGTTTGTGTCTTGAGAACCTAGAACTCCATGTGTAGTCCAAAGTGCCTCTCTTTGCCCTCTGGAGTACTGAGATTTCAGATACAATCAGCTGTGTGTCACCAGGCCCGGCTTGCCTTGTGGTGCAGTGATGGTATTAGCTGGTATTAGCGACACCTATGCTAACCAAGCCATGTATCACAGAGATCCCCCCACCCTCGTGTGGAGGACTCATTCCTCCGATGCCTTGTGTGTCTCTCTGACCACATCCCCCACCAAGCACTGGCAATGAGGAACAGGTTGGTAGAAAATTCTTCAGGACTCTATGAGATGCCTCCATGTCCACCCGTGAGACCACCGGACAGCTGTCCCCCCAGAAGAGGTCAAGGGAGAGAGATTTAATATGCATGGGGGTGTGAGACTGCACGTGGATACGGGCCCACCGAGGCTTGTGTGAAGCCGTGGCGCAAAGGGCCCAAGGAGGGGAGCTTGCTCAGCCCCAAGATGATTTGTCATTGCCTAATGAGATTAATGAGCCCTGGGGGCTGGTATGCAGCGGGTGCTGGGGCACTCATTAGAAGCAGATGCTCATGGGAATGGGCTGCTCACTGGCCAGGTGGTTTCCATTAATCTGTGGGCGGGGCCAAGGGTGAGAGGCCTGGGGCTCTGTCTCTCCTTTCCATACTTGTTCCCACTAACACTTGGGGAGGAATGACACAGAGAAGCTGTCCCGGGCTCCAGGACTAACAAAGCCCTGGAGGATGGCTTGCAAATTCACGGACATCCCTCTCGGTTGCCCTGGTCAGCCTAAGTGCCTGGCACAGGATATGTGCTCAATGAATACCTGTAGAATGTTGTCGGGGCAGCAACCTTGGGAGGTGGTGGGAAGGTGAGGGTCTGGAACCATAGTGGGTCTCCTTGGCCACAGGACCCAGCAGCCTCTATAACCTGCAAGGCTGTTCTGGCCAACTTTGCAGCCAGCCTGCACTTTCTAGTTGAACTGGAAACCTTGCAGGGCTCAGGGCAAGTAGCTGTGTGGCCAGCAAACCTATAATTTGGTTTTCAGACCTACAAGCAGGGAGGTCTTTGGGGGCTGGAAGAAGCCAATTCTGTGCAACCCTACTCTGCCTGAAAGTGTGTGAGCGCGTACACACACACAGTCCCATCAACTCTCACTTTTAACAGCTCTAACATGATGTAATTCATATCATCCATTTAAAGTGCACAATCCAACGGGCCTTGATGTTTTTCAGAAAACTGTGTAACCGCTTTAATCTAATTTTAGAACATTTTCATCATCCACAAAAGAAACCTTGAATCATTAGCTGTCACTCCCCATTCCTCTACCAGTCCTAAGCAACCACTAATATCCTTCTTGCCTTTATGGATTTGCCTGTTATGGACATTTCATATAAATAGAATTACATAATATATAATCTTTTATAACTAGATACTTTCATCCAGTGTAACATTTTCCAGGCCCATCCATGCTTTAACATATATCAGCACTTTATTCCTCTTTGTGGGCCAATAGTAAATAGCTCATTGACTGAACATACTATATTTAAAATTATTTATTTATTTATATATTGACGGATACTTAGATATGGTTTTTTTTTTGTTGTTGTTTTTGTTTTTGTTTTGTTTTTTTTTAGGCTATTATGATTGGATTCTTTTGGGAATTTTCACCTAGTAGACTTTTTGGTTTTGCTTTGCTTTGCTTTGGCTTTGTCTTCTTTTTGTTTTTTTGAGTCAGGTTTTAGATACATAGCCGAGGCTGGCCTCACAGGCACACTCCTCCTGCGTCAGCCTCCTAAGTGCTGAGCTGGGAGGTTTGCATCACTGCTGTGTCCAGCCTTGATCTTCTCTTCCTGCTGTACTCATGCACTCAGGTTCTAGAGTTTCTGTTTTCCCAAGAAGGGCACGGGACGCGACCGCCCTAGGAAGTCTCCCTCCGCTTCTGCTCTCAGGGGTCCTCTCCTCCATGCTGGCACCCATAGGGGAGAAGGCTGAGCCTGGAGTCAAGGCAGCTAGCCTACGATTAAGGTTGGGCAAAAGGCGATGGGGCTGTGGATGTCCCATCAATACAGTGCCTCATTCTCAGGTTCCATACATAGCAGAGCTCTGTGGGAGCAGACGGGGAGTCATAGAATCCATGTTCTTGATGCTTCGTTGTGTCCTTAGACAGGTTAGTTTGACTTGTGACCTCAGCTAATTAATGGAGGACCAGCCTTAGATAATCTGGAGCAAGGGTCTTTCTTCTTTTCTTTTCTTTTGCTAAAAACGAAACAAAACAAAAACCCCAAACTGGGCTTCACTATGAGGACCAGGTTAGAGATCTGTGTGTCTGTACCTCCTGAGAGCGCTGCCACACCTGGATTGTTTCTTTTTCGTTGGGATGGAACTGGGGGCCTTGCGCACACGAGGCAAGTGCTCTCCCACTCAGCCCCAGCTCCAGCTCTTTGCAGCAAGGGTTCTTAGCCTGGGTTCCACAGCCCTCTAAGACTATGTGCTCACTGTTAGGTGTTATACATTCTTCTGGGGTGGGAGTCCAGGCCGTCAACAGCTTTTCCCAGGAACATGCTAAACAGGAAGGGTTCAGAACAGCTAACTGACAAGAGCCTAAAATACACAGCTCCTGGGGTGCCATTTCCTCCTGTCCCTGGGGAGGGACTTCCCTTATTAAGGAGACATGGTCTCTGTCCATAGGCCCACTGGGCTGTCAGGGTTCAGCCCAGGGAGCAGCGCCTGGCCTGGTGTCCCAGGGCTGGTCCACCCCCTAAGAAACGAGACCATCTTGGTCACCTCTGAGCCACGCTTGAGAACAGGGGGAGGAATGCCTGTCCCTGTGGAATCTGCCCTGGGGAGACGGCCTCGAGTGGCTCAGCTGCAGGAAACAGGGCAGGGAGAGGGGCTGGGGCCCCAGGGCTGCCTTGCTCCCATCTGCAGAGCATCAGTGGGGCAGGCGGGTGGGGTTCACAGGGGTGGGGGACGGGGAGGAAATGAGAATAAACACAAGTGAGCAGAGAGGGAAGAGGCGGGGGGCTGCCGCCTCAGCCCCTTGGCAGCCCATGAAGGGAAGTGACACAATGAGGAATGTGTTTCCCTCTGCCCGCCCCTGCATGGGGGTGGGAGGCAGATCCCTGAGAATGGCCAGACCCCAGCAGAGGCCACGGGGCACATGCTGGATCAACAGAGGAGGGTGGGATGAAAGGGTGGAGCTTGGCAGTCAAGAGGGGGAGACACAGGAAGGGCAGTTCTGGGCAGGGGGACTTACTCTGTCCTTTTGACTTGGCATGCAGAGAATCTAGGGCCAAGCCAGGCCCTGCCACATTCTCAGCATATGTCCAGCACTGGGGCATCTTCCCAAAACTCTAGCTTTCTCTAGGAAGCTGGGCCCTGATGCTGGCTTTTCCTTCTTCCTTAAGGGGGCTCACTCTCATCTGAGTCTTTGGTGTGAGAAGGAGCTGACGCAAACCTCGTGGCTAAACAGAAATTTCATCTCTGCCTCTGGTCTCTCAGTGTCTCTCTCCCCAACAGGGACTGCACAAACAGGCCCCCTGGTGGGACAGGACAGCACCTCCCCATCCTGGACACCCATTTCCTCTTCCCAGCAGGGACATAGCTCAGTTAACTCTATCCTGTCCATAATCCAGAGCTGTCTCCAAGCCCGTTTGTATGTAGACCCAAGTTGCCTTGCCTCTGTTTGAAACTGGCAGGGATGGCAGAGCTTTGGAAACCAGGTTGACCCCAGATATCCTCGTCAGAGTTGTGTCTTCTTCTCTGAGGAGCGGCCTAGCTTCACTCACTGCTGCCTAGTTCCCTGGGCTCTTTTAGGTAGGAGCAGAGAAGATCCTTAGTGCCCTACACATCCCTGTTGTAGGCTGTGTTGGCTTCGAAAGGGTGGGGTTTGGTGGATCCTTGGGTGTGTGTGTCATGATCTGTCAATCCTAGGCATCACAGCATAGAGGATAGTGCAGAAGTTGATTTGGCCAGTATCTGGTTTGGCCCTCCATGCAGAAGCCTGTATGGTAGGTATTGGCTGGTGCCATTAGCTAGCACCAGCTTGTCCCCCTGGCTGGGAACTAGCTGCAGCACCCTCCTGGGATGGGGGCAAGAGTTCAGTTCCTGCCTTAGTGGTGTTTGAACCACTGGAGCAGGGGTCAGAGGCTACTGTGAGAGTCACCTGTGGTAGGCTTCTCCATGTGGAGTAGGGTGGTTCCCAAGAGCCATTATCCATCCTGCTGTGACCTGCTCAGCCTGGAGACAGCTTCCTGGCCACCTCCTGGCAGCAGGGGGTAGATAAGATGTCCTTCTGGGGAGGCAGGGCTGAAGACATCGCACAGGTTTTATTAACCCTAGGCCTTATCTGGACCCATGGTTGGCAACCTTGAAGCTATAGATGGGCATTGCTGACCCAACAGCTTCCCTTCCTGCTTCCTCATAGGCTCCAGAGAGAGAGAAGTCTGTAGGAATAAGGTAGTGTAAAATTCCCTCTGCTGCCTAGGTATAGCCGTTTGCAAAGTCCTCCCAGAATAGCCTTGTAAGGTCCCTGAGTGGCTCTGGCGACGGTGGGAAACTAAGTCTCCTTATCCCTGATGCAAAGCTTTCTCCACCCCTTGTCCTATTTCCCCATCCAAAGCCCTTCCTATCACATGTCTTGCTTCCTATATCATCCACGATATGTAGACATAAAACACAGCTCTCCTCCCAAGAGTAAGAGATAGTTCATTCTGAAGCACAGGTGAGTAGCCATGGCCTAGGAATGGATTCTGCTTTGTCCTGAATGATGTGTTCCACCATGGACGGGGCAACATAAACTTTATCGTCCCAGAACAAAGAAATCCATAAATCAAAGCATTTACCTAATTAGTGAAAACAGTATGTAGGCATTGCAGCAAAGTGGAGAAATCAGGTGTTCTGGGCCTCAGATACTATCTGATGACATTCTTAGCTTTAGGTTACCTGCTAACCTACAAAGGTCTTAGCTGATAGTCAAAAGGAAGTTTGGCTGGATACCAAGATAGCGGATAGGTGGCTACTAAGGGAATTAAAGATAGCCCAAGATAATTGTGGCTTTTCATTTGCAACACAACAACTCCTCTGTCATCATAAGACAAATGAATCATGAATTGGTCCATAGGGTCTTCAACACAGATTTGTTCTTTTTCCCAGGACTTTAGCTTTCAAACATTTCTCTGACCATAGCCTTTATTGGTGGCCAGAGAGGCTGAAGGGGCCTCTTGGGTGGCTGTGTAGGAAAGCTGACTTAGAAGGAAACCAAGCCCCACAGAAAGTGGGCACCTGTGGTGACAGAATGCCCCACCCAAGGAGCAGGGCAGCCCTCAGACAGAAGTGTGAAGGCTTCCTTACTGCTTCCCACAGGGACTTGAGAAACAATGTCATCAGCACTGTGCAGCCTGGAGCCTTCCTAGGTCTGGGAGAGCTGAAACGCTTGTGAGTGGCATGTCCTGCCCCACCCTACCCCCAGCCCTCTCCTTATCCCCAAAGAAATCCCCAGATACCATGAGCAACCAACCCTAGTACCCACCCACCCTGTCCCCGTCCCTTCTCAGACATCAGTTCTCTACTCTGTGCATTGGCTAGGGCCAAGTGTGGGGGTGTTTCTAGCTTGCTGTGGCACTGGGCCCAAGCCTACTGCCCACATAAGGTCCAGCTGAATGTCTCTCCCAGAAGAGATGCTTTGTCCTGTCTTATTGTGGACTTGCTGAGAGTGTGTGTCTCTCTCTAGAGATCTCTCAAACAACCGGATTGGCTGTCTCACCTCTGAGACATTTCAAGGCCTCCCCAGACTTCTCAGACTGTAAGTGACTTCTCAGACTGTAAGCTTCTGAGAGATGGGGGGAAAGTGAGGAAGGAGGGGGGAGGGCTTGGGAAGAAGAAGGCTGCATTAGAGCCTTTCTCCTGGCCCAGGGAGACCCTAAGATCTCATCTCATTCTTCCCGCCCTCTGCAGAAACATATCTGGAAACATCTTCTCCAGTCTGCAGCCAGGGGTCTTTGATGAGCTGCCAGCCCTTAAGGTTGTGTGAGTATCTTTCCTAGCACAGGAACAGCCCTCCCCCCCACCCCACCCCCATCCCCTTCCTCTGCCCCAAAGGGAGTAATCTGGAACCAGGAGACTCTGAAGAACAAACCTCAGCCCTTGCTTTATCCCTAGAGAAACTCCCAGATCCACCGCCCCACACTGTCCCTTCTCACACTCCTACTCTCCATTCAGCACATTGACTGGGGCCAACTGTGTGGCCCTTTCTAGCCCGAGGGGCATGCATCATACCTGCTGACCAGGCAGACTGCCAGAAATGCCTTCAAATTCATCCTCCCCTGGGCAGCAGGGTACAGACATACCTGAGGTTGTCTTCTCTAGCCCTTACCTGCTTAGTTTCATCCCCATGAGCCCACACTGTTCCTTGTACCCGCCTTGCAGGGACTTTGGTACTGAGTTTCTGACCTGTGACTGCCACCTGCGCTGGCTGCTGCCCTGGGCCCGGAATCACTCCCTGCAACTGTCGGAGCGTACCCTCTGCGCCTACCCGAGTGCCCTGCACGCCCAGGCCCTGAGCAGCCTGCAGGAGCCCCAGCTCCGCTGTGGTGAGAAAGCTGTCCCAGGCCCCAAAGAGTGGCTCCCTCACCCACAGCCTGCTAGGTCAAGGCTCTCTGGGCCCCATGTGTGGTCATTTGATGGCCGTGTTTTCCAGGCCTTCCTCTTTCCCCCAGTTCCATGGGGTAGCCCTCCACCTACCAGAAGAGGTTGAAGGTATGCTTCAACCTCTTCTGGGGCCCTTTGCTTGTTTATATTCTTATCTGCTCTCCCCTCCCCGGTAACACCACTGTATCCTCCCCTGAGTTCGCTTTATCTGGGAGGGATCACTAGAGGTAGAGGTTCTGGGCCTACTCTATGGGATCCCACTCTCAGCACGTGTTGAAGTACAACGAGCTAACAGATTGTACTACCAGAGCCAGTCCGTGGCATGGGCTCACACATGCTCACGCTCAGGCCTCATCACTGATGTCTCACCTACAGAAGGGGCTCTGGAGCTGCACACGCATTACCTCATCCCATCCCTACGTCAAGTGGTGTTCCAGGGTGACCGTCTGCCCTTCCAGTGCTCTGCCAGCTACTTGGGCAACGATACTCGAATCCACTGGTACCACAATGGAGCCCCCATGGAGAGTGATGAGCAGGCTGGCATCGTCCTTGCGGAAAACCTCATCCATGACTGCACCTTCATCACCAGGTACAGGCCCTGCTGTCCCTTCTTAGTCAGGGACATGGACAGGGGTGGCCACAGTTCCCATTCCCCTCCAGACATGCTTCTGGGAGATGGAAAGAGAGCAGGAGAGGAGGAAAAAAAGGGGGGGAGGGAGATTATAGAGAGCTACTAAGCATTCATGAATGGTCTGCATAGAGGTGAGAACTAAAGCCTCCCTCTAAAAAGTAAATAATATATAAAATGAGGCTAGGTGGTGCTTTAGCCAGGAGAAAAGGAGTATGTATGTACATGTGTCTCTTATTCCATTAAAGGAAGACCCTGGACTGGTGTCCTAGGACAGGACATAGGTAGATGGGCTGTCTGTCCAGGGGCCATGGAGGAGAGGACTGGGCTGGGCCTGAGAGTGCTCACCAGCTGTCTTATTCTGCTTTCTAGTGCTTTGATAATACCATGTCCAAAAGCAACTTGGGGAGGAAAGGAAAGGAGTCAGGGCAAGAACTTGGGGAGGAAGCTGGAGGCAGGAACCGAAGCAGAGACCACAGAGGAGCAGTGTCCCCAGCCCCCATGCTTAGCCTGCTTTCTTAAACAACCCTAGACCACCTGCCCAGGAGTGGCAGCACCCACAGTGGGCTGGGCCCTCCCCATCAAACATTTCTCAAGAGAATGCTCCCACAGACTCACCTATAGGCCACTGTGATGGCAGCATTTTCTCAGTTAAGGTTCTGTCTCCTCAGTTGACCCTAGCTCATGTCAAGTTGACAAAAACAAACAAACAAAACCCAAAGACACCTAACCAGCACACCAAGCCCATTCCCCCACCCCTCCCCTGCAGTGAGCTGACCCTGTCTCACATCGGCGTGTGGGCCTCAGGTGAGTGGGAGTGCTCCGTGTCCACAGTCCAAGGCAACACCAGCAAGAAGGTGGAGATAGTCGTGCTGGAAACATCCGCCTCCTACTGCCCTGCGGAACGAGTGACCAACAACCGCGGGGACTTCAGGTTGGCTGCTTCGCTTTATAAATGCTTTATAAACATCCGTCCTCCTTTCCCCCCACTCCACTGCTACACTTGCACCCTCTGAAAGCACAGGTGACTAGGGGAACCCAGTCACTTTCTTCCTCCAGTCCCAAGAACTCCCTTTTGTCATTTAGCTCACAGTCTTGCTCTTGCATCTCAGGAAGATGACCATCTTTTAGTGACCTTTTTGGTTTTTTATAATTTATTTAATTTTTATTTTATGTGCATTTGGTGTGATGGTGTCAGATCCCTTGAAATTGGCATCACAAACAGTTGTGAACTGCCATGTGGGTGCTGGGCATTGAACCCTGGTCCTTTGGAAGAGCAGACAGCACTCTTAACCACTGAGCCATCTTTCTAGCCCTGATGACCATCTTTTAATTGCTTCTTCCCATTTGATATGCAAACTTTGTCACATTTGAGCTCTGGGGGCCCTCTCTGTATGAAGGGCAGGTATTATCTCCAAACTGTAGAGCTGAAAATACCAAACTCCGGGGGGGGGGGGGGGGATCAGTAATTCATCCAATAAATGGAAGAACTTGTCTGTAAACCCAGATCCCTGCATTGCAAGCTGAGAGAAAGCTGGACTGAGGAACCCCTCGAAGGCTGCCAGGACATCCTTTACTGCATCCTTCACCAAACCCCAGGGGTCTGGTGTCACAGTCCTGGGTAGGGGTTGAGAGGGGAGGGCGTTCATCTCAAGGAACATTGGTCGTAGCAGCTTTCAACCTCTACCTCTAGGTGGCCCCGAACCTTGGCTGGCATCACGGCTTACCAGTCCTGCTTACAGTATCCCTTCACCTCTGTGCCCTTGAGTGGGGGAGCCCCGGGGACCCGAGCCTCACGACGGTGTGACCGAGCTGGCCGCTGGGAGCCAGGGGACTACTCCCACTGTTTGTACACCAATGACATCACTCGGGTGCTCTACACCTTTGTGCTGGTGAGGCGGGGGTTAACCTCCCCCCCCAACTTTGATTCCTGGGATTGGGTGGGATGGGGCCTGATACTTCATCGGGGAGGCTGTACCTCTGCTCTCAGGTGTGCATTAAGAGTGGGTACAGCTGCCAAGCATGGTGGCACACGCCTTTAATCCCAGCATTCAGGAAGCAGAGGCAGGTGGGTCTCATAGTTCAAGGCCAGTCTGGTCTATGTAATGAATTCTGGGACAGCCAGAGTTATATAGTGAGTCCCTGTGGAGTGGATACAGCAAGGGCCATTGGCTGACACCTTTTCCCATGGTGCTGTCCTCCAGCTTGTCTTTTCTTAGGGCCAGGCCTCCACCCCCTTCTATCTTCTTTGTCCACTATCGAATTGATTTACACCCTCATTGTCTTTAAGCTAACCCTAGGCTTGACCAGCCTAGGGTTGTGATGCTCGGAGATTTGTGCACTTTTAATCATGATGGTCTCAGTAGATAGTCTTGGCCTCCTCTCCTGTGTTGTGGCCCAGGGTTCTAAGGGCCAGTTCTTGGACAGAAAGAGGAAACCAGGCTGATCTTCTCTTTTCCCCCAATACCCGCAGATGCCCATTAATGCCTCCAATGCATTGACCCTGGCCCACCAGCTTCGAGTGTACACTGCTGAGGCTGCCAGCTTTTCAGACATGATGGACGTAGTCTATGTGGCTCAGATGATCCAGAAGTTTTTGGGTTATGTTGACCAGATCAAAGAGGTGAGTTGATTCAACTTCTCTTCTGAGCAAACTGGAAGCAGTTCTTCCGGCATCTCAGGCCTCACACACACCAGCCCTGGATCCCAGATACCACTCCTGTCCCCAGTAACTGCCCTACCTTCCTCCTCCCCTCCCTCAGCTGGTGGAGGTAATGGTGGACATGGCCAGCAACCTGATGCTGGTGGACGAGCACCTTCTGTGGCTGGCCCAGCAAGAAGACAAAGCCTGCAGCGGCATTGTGGGCGCCCTGGAGCGCATTGGAGGAGCTGCCCTTAGCCCTCATGCCCAGCACATCTCTGTGGTACTGTAGGTTGGAGTGGGAGGGACTCTTCGGGGGCTAGCTGGGGGAGTGGAGCCTGAGAGTGGTGAGCCATAGGTCGGAAGTGCTTCCCTCTCCTCAGGCTCTGGGAGCATGGTGGCAAGCACAGCTCAGCTGTGTGTGAACTGTCAGGGTAGTACAAAAGAGAGAGTGGCAGCGATGGTGACACTGTGGACCTCGGGAACTGAGTTGAGGTTTAGCTTGATGGAAGTCGACTGGGATGGAAGCATCCTGAAAGTGAGTGCAAGGGAAAGGAAGACTGTTTCAGGGAGGACAGCGCTCAATGGCATGAGTACTGGAAGTACACAGATGGGCAGTGACATTTCTAAACTGGTAGAATGAAGACACTTGGTAGACAATCTGTGTATAAGATGTTCTGCTATGCTGGGCATGGTGGCGCACGTCTGTAAGGCCAGCACTTTGGGAGGCAGAGGCAGGCAGATCTCTGTGAGTTCGAGGCCAGGCTAGTCTACAAAGTGAGTCCAGGAAACCCTGTCACAGAGAAACCCTGTCTCAAAAATTAAAAAGAAAGAAAAAGAAAAAAAAAAGATGTCATGCTAGATAGCTAGATACTTGGGAATACGCAGGGGGTAGACATGGGTCCTGCTTGACAGCTGAGGGGGTGACAACAGAAACAGCAGGTAGAAGGTAGGGAGCATATGAAAGCTCACAAGGGAAGGAGAAGGCCTATGACTGGAAGGTGTGTGCACAGGTACATGTGGGTGACTCTATGTCCCATGTAAGACTTCCCATGCTCTCAAAAGACACTGAGGAAATAAAGGATAAGGGGAGGAACAGCTAAAGTAGATCTGAAGTGAGGAAACGTGTTGTCTTGGGCGGAAGTCCACCATATCTCAGTCACTGGGTGACAAATTCCCTGTCCCTAGAACTCAAGAAATGTGGCGTTGGAGGCCTACCTCATCAAGCCTCACAGCTATGTGGGCCTGACCTGCACAGCCTTCCAGAGGAGGGAGGTAGGAGTGTCAGGCATGCAGCCAGGTGGCCCTGGCCAGAATGTCCCACTGGAGCCCGAACCCTTAGCTGATCAGCAACTCCGCTTCCGCTGCACCACTGGGAGGCCCAACATTTCTCTGTCATCCTTCCACATCAAGGTGGGCACCGGGGGAAGGGAAGAGTGTGGGGTGAGGACCAGGAGCTGAGGAGGGTGGTCCTGAGATGCAGGTCTCAGGTGGTGGAGGTGGGTGTGAGAGGAGGTAAGAGGTGGGAGGAGGGACAGCGCAGGAGACAGGAAGGGGCTGGGAGACATCAAAGCCCGGGGATGCTGAGTATCTCTGAGGACCTCCTATGTCCCCTCAGAATAGCGTGGCCCTGGCCTCCATCCAGCTGCCCCCC
>NW_026596143.1:9401958-9408738 GCF_907164565.1 Psammomys obesus | reverse complement strand
GGGGGGGGTGTCAAGCAGTGGTTTAAGTTTATAATTTCCCAATATCTAATGATCTTTCCTTCTGCCATACAGGCAAGATATTTGTGATATACTTGTGAATGTCTTTTATATACTTTTTTTCTTTTCCTGTCTTCTTGGTAATATTTTTTTATCTCAGGGATAGGATGCTGAGGCAGGAGGACTGTCAGTTTGAGGCAACCTGTACTACATAGTAAGTTCAAGGGCAACCTGGACAATGGGAGGAGATCCTGTTTAAATGAAAGGCAATGCAAAGCAATGTAACACACATGTCTTGTCCAACTTTTGGCCCACTCCTTTTACACTCAGTGGCATTGCTTGCCAAAAAAAGACGCTCCTAAGTTTAATCAGTTTGAGTTACCAGATTTTTCTTTCATGGCTGGTACTTTGTGCCATGTCTAAAAAAATGTCTTTGAAGTCTCAAAGTCATGAATATGTTCTTTTTTAATAATGAACTTTTTATGGCTTTCCTTGTCCCGTCAAGGTTAGCAAGCCACCTGGAATTTCTTTCCCTCGGATTCTTTTCTTTTTTCTCCTCTTTGTACAATTATATTTATTTATATGTGTGTCTGTGTGAACATAGGTGTGTGTAGGCATGCATGTAGAGGTCAGAGTAACATGTAGGAGTCAGTTCCGTCCTTGAACCATGCGGTTCCTAGATGTCAAACTCTGGTTGTCAGGCTTGGCTGCAAACATTGCTGCTCGCTCCGCGACCCCACTGGTCCCTGGCCTTAAACTCTCCATGCAGCTGAGGATGGCCACGAGCTTCTGATCTTCCTGCCTTTACCTCCCAAGTGCCGGGATCACAGGTGTGTGCCACCCGAGTCTGACTTACGTGATAATGGAGACTGAACACAGGGCTTTCTGCACGCTACATAAACACTCCATCTGAGCTTCAGTCTATCCCTGGGATTCATTTTTGTGCATTGTGTTCATTTTTGTGTTAAAAGTTAATTCTTAGAAATGAAGTCATGAGGCCGAGAGTGTGCCTTGGTAGCAGAGGGCATGATCAGCGTGGTCAAGGCCTTGGACACAATCTTCATCATAAGAAAGTAGACCCACAGGGCTGTCAGATGGCTCCATATGGTAAAGACACTTGCCTCTAAGCCTGAGGACCTGAGTTCAAGTCCCAGGGCCCACATGGTGGAAGGAGGGAACTGGCTCCTGCATATTGTCCTCTAATCTCTCCAAGTGCTCCATGGCAAACCTGTGTACATATACACACAAATAATAAATCAATGTAAAAGTATTTTCAAAAAAATAAAGATAAAAAGTAAAACAGACTCTAGCCCCTAATTTTAATGTATGTATAGTGAGTGTGTGTTGGAGGTCAGGAAATTAGAAATGAGCTCATGAGAAGGGGGAGGGGCTGGAAGAGAAGGGAGTAAAGAGGGTAATAGATCACAGGTGTGGATGAGGAAGAAGCATGCTTAGAAGGAAGGGTTTAGTTGGGAATGGAGGACAAGGAGACGGGATGAAAGGAGAGGGTATGTAGGGAAAGCTAACTGAAACTCACTATGCATAAAAACCACCATCAGGAAGCCTGCTGCTCTGTGAGCCAATTAAAAAAGATAAAGATGAAATCATGACTCTCAAACATATACAAAGTAGTCATTAAAATTATATTTAAGTTATTAATAAGAGAACCTGGGAAGACATTACAGCTTGTTCAGAGCTGCGCCCTCAAAAACAGACACATGTATAGGTCAGGCATATTTTAGTGAATGGCAAATGGAAGCAAAACTGGTTTTTCCATGGTGGAACAGGGTCAGTGTCTCAGCCAGACAGTTGGTTTTCATGAATGTTGCATTGTTAGTAGTTGTCTATGGCTTACAGCGCTGTGAAATAGTTGCTATTGAGTCAAAAACAGCCTCCCCACAGTGTGCTGCAGATAATGTAGTTTTTCACTGAAGCACAAAAAGTTCTCTGCCATATAATGTTACGGAAACAGGAATCACTTTTTGTTGTTATTTTGTCTTGTTTCAAGATAGGATTTGTTTCTCTGTGTAGCTCTGACTAGCCCAGAATTTACTCTGTAGATCAAGCTGTCCTTGAACTTTTATGCATAGTGAGTTTTAGTTAGCTTTCCCTACATACCCTCTCCTTTCATCCCGTCTCCTTGTCCTCCATTCCCAACTAAACCCTTCCTTCTAAGCATGCTTCTTCCTCATCCACACCTGTGATCTATTACCCTCTTTACTCCCTTCTCTTCCAGCCCCTCCCCCTTCTCATGAGCTCATTTCTAATTTCCTGATATCTACAAGCTTCTGCCTCCTGAGTGCTGGGATTGAAGGCACGTGCCATCACCACCCATATGGTGGAGTCACTTTTTTTTTTTTTAAATCTTTTATTTTTTTTATTAATTACACTTTATTCATTTTGTATCCCCCCATGAGCCCCTCCCTCCTCCCCTGCCGATCCCACCCTCCTTTCCCTTTCTGCATGCATGCCACTCCCCAAGTCCACTGATAGGGGAGGTCCTCCTCTCCTTCTTTCTGATCTTAGTCTATCAGTTCTCATCAAAAGTGGCTGCATTGTCCTCTACTGTGGCCTGGTAAGGCTGCTCCCCCCTCAGGGGGAAGTGATCAACGAGCAGGCCAATCAGATTATGTCAGAGGCAGTCCCTCTTCCCATTACTATGGAACCCACTTGGACACTGAACTGCCATGGGCTACACCTGTGCAGGGGTTCCAGGTCATCTCCACAAATAGTCCTTGGTTGGAGTATGAGTCTCTGGGAAGTTCCCTGTGTTCAAATTATCTTGTTCTGTTGCTCTGCTTGTGGAGTTCCCGTTCCCTCCAGCTCTTACTATTTCCCACTTCTTACATAAAATTCCATTCACTCTGCCCATCAGTTGGCCATCAGGCTCAGCATCTGCTTTGACAGTCTATACTGCAGAAGCTTTCAGAGGCCCTCTGTGGCAGGTTTCAAGGTTGTTTCCTGTTTTCTTCTGGCTTTCAGAGGCCCTCTGTAGCGGGTTCCGAGGTTGTTTCCTATTTTCGTTTTCTTCTGATGTCCATCCTCTTTGCCTTTCAGGATGGGGATTGAACATTTTAGTTAGGGTCCTCTCTTTTGCTTAGTTTGTTTAGATGTACAGCTTTTAGTGGGTTTATTCTATATTGTATGTTTATATGAGTGAGTATATACCGTGAGTGTCTTTTTGCTTCTGGGTCAACTCACTCAGGATGATCCTTTCCAGGTCCCACCATTTACCTGCAAATTTCATGATTTCCTTATTTTTCATTGCTGAGTAATACTCCATTGTATAGATGTACCACAGTTTCTGCATCCATTCTTCAGTTGAGGGGCATCTGGGTTGTTTCCAGCTTCTGGCTATTACAAATAAAGCTGCTACAAACATGGTTGAACAAATGTCCTTGTTGTGTACTTGTGCCTCTTTTGGGTATATGCCTAGGAGTGGTATGGCTGGATCTTGAGGAAGCGCTATTCCTAGTTGTCTGAGAAAGCGCCAGATTGATTTCCAGAGTGGTTGTACCAGTTTACATTCCCACCAGCAGTGGAGAAGGGTTCCCCTTTCTCCACAACCTCTCCAGCATGTGTTGTCCCTTGAGATTTTCATCTTGGCCATTCTGATGGGTGTAAGGTGAAATCTCAGGGTTGTTTTGATTTGCATTTCCCTAATGGCTAATGAGGTTGAGCATTTCTGTAAGTGCTTCTCTGCCATTCGATATTCCTCTGCAGAGAATTCTCTCTTTAGCTCTGTTCCCCATTTTTTAAGTGGATTACTTGGTTTGTTGCTTTTCAGCTTGTTTAGTTCTTTATATATATTGGATATGATTCCTCTGTCAGATAGAGGGTTGGTGATGATTCTTTCCCAATCTGTAGGCAGTCGCTTTGTTTTGATGACGGTGTCCTTTGCTTTACAGAAGCTTTTCAATTTCATGAGGTCCCATTTATTGATTGTTGCTCTTAGAGCCTGTGCTGTTGGTGTTCTGTTCAGGAAGTTTTCTCCTGTACCAATGAGTTCTAGGGTATTCCCCACTTTTTTTTCTAGCCGATTTAATGTGTCTGGTTTTATGTTGAGGTCTTTGATCCACTTGGACTTCAGTTTTGTGCAGGGTGATAAGTATGGATCTATTTGCATTTTTCTACATGTAGACATCCAGTTGGACCAGCACCATTTGTTAAAGATGCTATCTTTTTTTCCATTGTATGGTTTTGGCATCTTTGTCAAAAATCAGGTGTCCGTAAGTGTGTGGGTTTATTTCTGGGTCTTCTGTTCGATTCCATTGATCCACCATTCTGTTTCTATGCCAGTACCATGCAGTTTTTATAACTGTTGCTCTATAGTACAGCTTGAGATCAGGGATGGAGATACCTCCAGAAGATCTTTTATTGTAGAGGATTGTTTTAGCAATTCTCGGTTTCTTGTTATTCCATACGAAGTTGAGAATTTTTCTTTCCAGGTCTGTAAAGAATTGTGTTGGCAATTTGATGGGAATTGCATTAAATCTGTAGATTGCTTTTGGTAAGATGGCCATTTTTACTATGTTAATCCTGCCAAGCCATGAGCATGGGAGATCTTTCCATCTTCTCATATCTTCCTCTAATTCTTTCTTCAGAGACTTGAAATTTTTTTCATACAAGTCTTTGACTTGCTTGGTTAGGGTTACACCAAGGTACTTTATGTCATTTGTGGCTATTGTGAATGGTGTTGTTTCTCTAATTTCTTTCTCAGCCCTTTTGTCTTTTGTATACAGGAGTGCTACTGATTTTTTTGAGTTAATTTTATATCCGGCCACTTTGCTGAAGGTGTTTATCAGCTGTAGGAGTTCCCTGGTAGAGTTTTTGGGGTCACTCATATATACTATCATATCATCTGCAAATAGTGATAATTTGACTTCTTCTTTTCCCATCTGTATCCCCTTGATCTCCTTCGACTGTCTTATTGCTCTAGCAAGGACTTCCAGCACTATGTTGAAGAGATATGGAGACAGTGGGCAGCCTTGTCTTGTCCCTGATTTCAGTGGGATTGCTTTAAGTTTCTGTCCGTTCAGTTTGATGTTGGCTATAGGCTTGCTGTATATCGCCTTTACTATGTTTAGATATGTGCCTTGTATCCCTGATCTCTCCAGTACTTTAAACATGAATGGATGTTGGATTTTGTCAAATGCTTTTTCAGCATCTAGGGAGATTATCATGTGGTTTTTTTCTTTCAGTTTGTTAATATGGTGGATCACATTGATGGATTTCCGTATATTGAACCACCCCTGCATACCTGGGATGAAGCCTACTTGGTCATAGTGGATAATATCTTTGATGTGTTCTTGGATCCGGTTTGCAAGTATTTTGTTAAGTATTTTTGCATCAATGTTCATAAGGGAGATTGGCCTGAAATTCTCTTTCTTTGTTGAGTCTTTGTGAGGTTTAGGTACCAAGGTGATTGTGGCTTCATAGAATGAGTTTGGTAATGTTCCTTCTGTTTCTATTTTGTGGAATAGTTTGAAGAGAATTGGAGTTAGCTCTTCTTTGAAGGTCTGGTAGAATTCTGCGTTGAAGCCATCTGGTCCTGGGCTTTTTTTGGATGGGAGACTTTTGATGACTGCTTCTATTTCTTTGGGGGATATAGGACTATTTAGTTGATTTACCTGGTCCTGATTCAGCTTTGGTGAGTCAAATCGATCAAGAAAATTGTCCATTTCATTTAGATTTTCAAATTTTGTGGCATATAGACTTTTGAAGTAAGTCCTAATGATTGTTTGGATTTCCTCAGTGTCTGTAGTTATGTCCCCCCTTTCATTTCTGATTTTGTTGATTTGGGTGGTGTCTCTCTGCCTTTTAGTTAGCTTGGCTAAGGGTTTGTCTATCTTGTTGATTTTCTCAAAGAACCAGCTCTTGGTTTCATTGATTCTTTGAATTGTTTTATTTGTTTCTAATTGATTGATTTCAGCCCTGAGTTTGATTATTTCCAGCCGTCTACTCCTTTTTGGTGTGTCTGCTTCTTCTTTTTCTAGGGTTTTCAAGTGGGCCATTAAGTTGCTTGAATGAGCTGTCTCGAATTTCTTCTTGAAGGCACTTAGTGCTATGAACTTTCCTCTTAGCACTGCTTTCATTGTGTCCCACAAGTTAGGGTATGTTGTGTCTTCATTTTCATTGAGTTCTAGAAAGGCTTTAATTTCTTTCTTTATTTCTTCCCTGACCCAGCTGTCACTTAGTAACAAGTTGTTCAGTTTCCATGAGTGTGTAGGCTTTTTGCTATTTCTGTTGTTGTTGAAGTCCAGCTTTATTCCATGGTGATCAGACAGGATACAAGGGATTATTTCAGTCTTCTTGTATCTGTTGAGGCTTGCTTTGTGACCAACTATATGGCCTATTTTGGAGAAGGTTCCATGAGGTGCTGAGAAGAAGGTAAATTCTTTTGTGTTTGGGTGTAAAGTTCTGTAGATGTCTGTGAGGTCCATTTGATTCATGACCTCTGTCAGAGATATTGTTTCTTTGTTTAATTTCTGTTTTGTTGACCTGTCCTTTGTTGAGAGTGGGGTGTTGAAGTCTCCCACTATTAATGTGTGGGGATCTATATGTGGTTTAAATTTTATCAATGTTTCTTTTACAAATGTGGGTGCTCTTGTATTTGGGGCATAGATGTTCAGGATTGTGATGTCTTCCTGGTGGAATTTTCCCTTGATGAGTATGAAGTGTCCTTCCTCATCTCTTTTTATTAATTTTGGTTGAAAGTCTATTTTATCAGATATTAGAATGGCTACTCCTGCTTGTTTCTTGGGTCCATTTGCTTGGAAAGTC
>NW_026596143.1:9384112-9396958 GCF_907164565.1 Psammomys obesus | reverse complement strand
GGATCACATTGATGGATTTCCGTATATTGAACCACCCCTGCATACCTGGGATGAAGCCTACTTGGTCATAGTGGATAATATCTTTGATGTGTTCTTGGATCCGGTTTGCAAGTATTTTGTTAAGTATTTTTGCATCAATGTTCATAAGGGAGATTGGCCTGAAATTCTCTTTCTTTGTTGAGTCTTTGTGAGGTTTAGGTACCAAGGTGATTGTGGCTTCATAGAATGAGTTTGGTAATGTTCCTTCTGTTTCTATTTTGTGGAATAGTTTGAAGAGAATTGGAGTTAGCTCTTCTTTGAAGGTCTGGTAGAATTCTGCGTTGAAGCCATCTGGTCCTGGGCTTTTTTTGGATGGGAGACTTTTGATGACTGCTTCTATTTCTTTGGGGGATATAGGACTATTTAATTGATTTACCTGGTCCTGATTCAGCTTTGGTAAGTCAAATCGATCAAGAAAATTGTCCATTTCATTTAGATTTTCAAATTTTGTGGCATATAGACTTTTGAAGTAAGTCCTAATGATTGTTTGGATTTCCTCAGTGTCTGTAGTTATGTCCCCCCTTTCATTTCTGATTTTGTTGATTTGGGTGGTGTCTCTCTGCCTTTTAGTTAGCTTGGCTAAGGGTTTGTCTATCTTGTTGATTTTCTCAAAGAACCAGCTCTTGGTTTCATTGATTCTTTGAATTGTTTTATTTGTTTCTAATTGATTGATTTCAGCCCTGAGTTTGATTATTTCCAGCCGTCTACTCCTTTTTGGTGTGTCTGCTTCTTCTTTTTCTAGGGTTTTCAAGTGGGCCATTAAGTTGCTTGAATGAGCTGTCTCGAATTTCTTCTTGAAGGCACTTAGTGCTATGAACTTTCCTCTTAGCACTGCTTTCATTGTGTCCCACAAGTTAGGGTATGTTGTGTCTTCATTTTCATTGAGTTCTAGAAAGGCTTTAATTTCTTTCTTTATTTCTTCCCTGACCCAGCTGTCACTTAGTAACAAGTTGTTCAGTTTCCATGAGTGTGTAGGCTTTTTGCTATTTCTGTTGTTGTTGAAGTCCAGCTTTATTCCATGGTGATCAGACAGGATACAAGGGATTATTTCAGTCTTCTTGTATCTGTTGAGGCTTGCTTTGTGACCAACTATATGGCCTATTTTGGAGAAGGTTCCATGAGGTGCTGAGAAGAAGGTAAATTCTTTTGTGTTTGGGTGTAAAGTTCTGTAGATGTCTGTGAGGTCCATTTGATTCATGACCTCTGTCAGAGATATTGTTTCTTTGTTTAATTTCTGTTTTGTTGACCTGTCCTTTGTTGAGAGTGGGGTGTTGAAGTCTCCCACTATTAATGTGTGGGGATCTATATGTGGTTTAAATTTTATCAATGTTTCTTTTACAAATGTGGGTGCTCTTGTATTTGGGGCATAGATGTTCAGGATTGTGATGTCTTCCTGGTGGAATTTTCCCTTGATGAGTATGAAGTGTCCTTCCTCATCTCTTTTTATTAATTTTGGTTGAAAGTCTATTTTATCAGATATTAGAATGGCTACTCCTGCTTGTTTCTTGGGTCCATTTGCTTGGAAAGTCATCTTCCAACCTTTTACCCTCAGGTAATGTCTATCTTTGTGTCTTAGGTGTGTTTCTTGTATGCAACAGATTGCTGGGTTTTGTTTACGTATCCATTCTGTTAATCTGTGTCTTTTTACTGTAGAGTTGAGTCCATTGATGTTGAGAGAGATTAATGACCAGTGGCTGTTAGATCCTTTGATTTTGATGTTGGCTGTGTTCATAAGGTTGTGTGCTTGGTTGCTTTTTGTTTTGCTGTAGTAAGGTTAATTATTTCCTGTGTTTTCTTGACAGAAGCTAATTTTCTTGGGTTGTATTTTCCCTTCCAGTGTCTTCTGTAATGCTGGATTTGTGTGTAGGTATTGTTGAAATTTGTTTTTGTCATTGAATATCTTGTTTTCTCCGTCTATGAGGACTGAGAGTTTTGCAGGGTATAGTAGCCTGGGTTGACATCTGTGTTCTCTTAGAGTCTGCATGATATCTGTCCAGGCCCTTCTGGCTTTCATAGTTTCTGTTGAAAAGTCAGGTGTGATTCTAATGGGTTTGCCATTATATGTTACTTGGCCTTTTTCCCTTGCAACTTTTAGTATTTTTTCTTTGTTCTGTATACTTCCTGTTTTGATTATTATGTGGCGGGAGGATTTTCTTTTCTGGTCAAATTTGTTGGGTGTTCTGTAGGCCTCATGTATCCTTATTGGCTTCTCCTTTAACTTGGGGAAATTTTCTTCAATGATTTTGTTGAAAATATTTTCTGGGCCTTGGAGAAGGGAGTCTTCTTTTTCCTCTATTCCTATTATTCTTAGGTTTTGTCTTTTCATATTGTCTTGGATTTCTTGGACGGTCTGTGTCAGGAATTTATTGGATTTAACATTTTCTTTGACAGATACATCGATTTCTTCCATTGTATCTTCTACACCTGAGATTCTTTCTTCATTTCTTGTATTCTGTTGGTTATGCTTACCTCTGTAGTTCCTGTTTTCTTCCCTAAATTCTTCCTCTCCATTATTTCCTCCATTTGTGTTTTCTTTAATTTTTCTAGTTCTATCTTCAGGTCTTGAGTTGTTTTGTTTACTTCCTTCACCTGTCTGCTTGTATTTTCCTCTTTTTCTTTTAGTTCCTTCAACTCTGTCTCTTTGATTTCTTTCAGTGATTTAATTATTTCTTCTCTGAAGGCCACAAGCTGTTTGGCTGCATCTTCCCGTATTTCTTCACGGATGGCCCTAATTTGCTTGTCTTTATCTTCCTCCATTTCTTTACGGATAGCCATGATCTGTTTGGTTTTATCTTCCTCTAATTCTTTACGTATTTTATCTGTTTCCTCTATTATTCTCTTCATCAACATAGATGTAAGGTCATCTTCTTGATTTTCTATTATGCTGCATTGTTCAGGGCTGTTCGCCCCTGGATGGCTGGGTTCTGGAGATGCCATATTGCTCTGTCTTTTGTTGGTTGAGCCTTTACGCTGACCTCTACCCATTGGGCTGATTTAGGTTTTGGCTGTTAGTTTCTGTGCTTCCTGGAGTCCTGAGGTAGGGAGTATCCCCTTGGCCGGAAGATGATTTTTCCTGAAGGAGTCCTTCTCTGCTTTTTGGTTATGGTCACTGTATGGCCAGTGTTTCTCCGGAGATGCCACTGCTCACCTCAGGTTTATAGCCCTGAGTAGTAGCTGTGGTCTATGTTAGGCAGGGGGGGATCTCCTCTTACCCATAGAATTTCTCAAGACAGCTGCCCCACTGCTGGGTTTCTTGTTATAAATTTAGTGTGTTGCTGCTCACTAAATTTCCATGTACAGTCCTCTTGAAGAAACTGCTGATTCCCTAGCTATGGGGTTTTCTCCCAACAGGGAAACTCAGTCTGTTATCCTGGGGCGCACAGTTCTGTCTGAGAAAGTGGGAGGTGCACTCAGCAAGTCTCTGGGCCAAAGGCTGATTGCTCTGCTCTGGACCTGGAGAATGTGCACCTAGGTTGAGTTGGCGCCTGGGGGCACTGTTCTGGTCTGGAGGCTGGGTGCCTCACTCTGGACCAGAAGCTGTATGTCTCTGTCTGGGATGGCGGCTGCAGGCACCACTCTGGTCCAGACGCTGTGGGTGCAGCCCCCCTGAAGGATCAGGGATTCCTACAGTTTTGGCAGTCCAGCCAGGGACAACTGGCCGATCCCTGGCACAGTATCTGAGGGCTGCTGTAATGGCTCTTCAGCTCCTGCAGGTCCGAGGATGCAGCTGTGTGTCCCAGTGCCCCAGGGGAACGCAACAATGGTGGCAGAGCACAGCGCTTCTGCCTGCACTAGAGTCTGCGTGAGTCCAGGAAGTGTTTTGGTGCTGGGTGTCCTAAGCGTTAGAGCTGCTGACCCCCTCCGCTGGGGGTTTCCTCCTGCCAGAGACACGCAGTCTGGTGCCCTGGTGCCCTGGTGCCCACAGTTCTATCTGAGGCGGCGAATCACGCGCGCAGGCAGGGCTCTATGCAGGCGCCTTTGTCCCTCCCGGCTCTGGGTCCGGGCTGGCTCCTGGGGCACCCGCGGAACCCGAGTCTTTTCCAGGGGATGTCTGGGTAACCTGAGGTCAGTCCCAATTGTTTCCTGCTCCGTGGGGTTATCTCTCGACTGGGAAATCCAGTCTATGGTGTTGTGGGCCCACAGTTCAGTCTGGGACCGTGACCAGATCGTGCTGGCGGTAGCTCTGGGCTGGCGACCAAGCGCCTGGCGGAACGGGGATCTCTTCCGCGGTTTTGCCGGGTGAGTTAAAGCTGATCGAATCCCCCACCGTGGGGTATCCTCTCACCTGAGAAACACAACCACTTGTGTTTTATGGCCGAGAGTTCTGATTGCTGGTCACTGTGCTAATCCTGCTGTGCTGCTCCTCAGAATGAGAGTCCTCCCGGCGCTGCCATCTTGCCCCGCCTCCGGTGGAGTCACTTTTTAACACATGAATATCAGGACAACCAGTGCTGTGGGTTTTAGCCTCAGTCTTTGCTTATGAGCTCTTCAACCAACATCATGTTTAAGAATACTATTTTGTCCAGTACCCTGAGTGTGTGTGCGTGCATGTGTATGTATATGTGTGTGTGTAGTGAATGAATATGTATGTACATAAGTGTGCCACAGCTAGTGTGTACAGGTCATAAGACAACATTAATGGCCTCTTCTCTCTCTTTTCTCCTTAGCATTGCTTTAGGAGATCAGACACTAATTGTCAGGCCTCCATGGCAAGCACCTTTACCCACTATGCTAAGTTTTTTTGTCAACTTGACACAAGCTAGGGTCATCTGGGAAGAGGGTGCCTCAGCTGAGACAATATCTCCATAAGATTGGCCTACTAGGTAGTAAAATGACTCCCATGGCACTGGATAATCTCTATGGTCTCTTTCATCTCCAAAATCCTTTGAAACCTAATTGTTGGTAAGGATGACTTTTTAATGCTCAAATGCCTTTGGTTGAAATACTTTAGAGAAATCGAGGAAATACTTCCACATGTTTGGTATGATCACCTTCTGATGGGAGAGGGAAGCAGTTAAAGTGGAAAGCCAAGACGGGTGCTGGAAGTTATAAAACATCTTGTTTGAAAATGATGAGTGAGAAAGAATGCCTGTCAAGGAAGGGGAACATGAGGTCTTGCAAATGAGAACTGCTTAGGTCTGTGAAAATGCAACCGAATAAGTGCCCCCCTCCATGAGATTTTGTCAAGGTCAACACAAGATGCTTTGGGCTGATGTGGACAAGAGCCATTCTCTGTCCATCTTCTGGAAGAGAAGCAGATTTTCACAGAAGGAGAATCTCAGCAAACAAGCACTGTTCTGTCTTTGGAAGAGGTATATATATATGAGAATCCTAAGATAGTCTCACTAATGTGAGGAAGGTGATTGCTAGGAGAAGGGGCATCTGCAGTGGAGAGTAAAATCAGTCAATCAAACTAACAAGTCATACTTGGAGCAGAGGTTCGGTGGTATTTTATGTTTACATTTTGCTTGTTACCTCAGCCTGTGTGTGTGTGTGTATGTCCATGTTGTTGGGGGATCAAACTCAGGGGCTTTCCCATGCTATGCAAGCACTGTACCCCTGAACTGCTTCCTAATCCTCATAGCTTTCTTTTAGAAAAGTCATTTAATAATAATAGTGTTCTGACCTTACGAGTTTATAAGCTCTCTAGCGGGGAACTTGGGTCTTGGGAATCCCAAGTCAATAATGGCATACTCATCAAGGGGCTCCGTATCAGGAATCCCAGCAGTCAAAGGTTCAGGCCAGGGGG
The DNA here is from genome assembly GCF_907164565.1 of Psammomys obesus. Lineage (NCBI taxonomy): Eukaryota > Metazoa > Chordata > Mammalia > Rodentia > Muridae > Psammomys > Psammomys obesus. The sequence goes on along the minus strand of NW_026596143.1, from coordinate 9,391,170 downwards.
CTCTGCCATCTTGCTCAGGAAGGTGAATCTTTCTCCACCAATGTGCTCATGTTCTGATCACCCCGGGATGACAGTTTCTTATATTAACACATCGTTCAGCCATTATCATCTCTAATCCTTTAAGAGATGATGTTTTCTTTCTGTTCGTTTTCTTCCCCTTCCCTATTCCACAAAATGATTCAAGGATGTCTCCAAACCACATACATGAAGTTAAGCTGTATAAACCAGAGCACTGAGAAAGGCAAGCAGAGGCCAACAAGGTGGACTTGAGACCAGTGTGCTGCGACCTCTGAAGGCTTCAGCATCCTTGCTGCTTTAGAATTTGCTGGGACTGTCAAACCAGCGCTGTTTTCACTTCCCAGAACCCTGTCTTCCAATCAGAAACAAGGGGTTGGGGAGAGGATCCAAGATGGTGGCACCGGGAGGAGACTGTGTCTGAGGAGCAGGACCGCAGTGACTGCATAGTGACCAACGGACCGAACTGTGGGCACTAAAACACCAGCGATTTCGTTTCCCAGGTGAGAGGAAACCCCACAGTGTGAGAAGTAATCGGATCCATTCTCAGGTTACCGAGCTAACCTGAGGAAGAGTTCCCGGTTCCAGCAGGTGCTCGGTCGCCAGCCCAGAGCTACACACTTGGGTGCTCTGATCACGTCCCAGACTGAACTGTGGACCTCACGACACCACAGGCTGGGTTTTCCAGTCTAGTGAAGGAAGAAGTCAGAATTGACCTCAGGTCACCCACACACCTGGAAAAGGTCCTGGACTCAAGCAGGCACTGAGCCACCATCCCAGAACCTGTACACACGACTCACCACCCCAGAAAAAACTGTGGGCCCCAAAGCACCAGAGACTGGGTTTCCCCGTTGGGAGGAAACCCCACTGTGAGGGAAACATCTGGTCTGACCTCAGGACACCCAGCTAAACCCTGGAAAAGTTCCTGGGTTCCCACTGGCTCGGGCTCTAGCCTCCTGCCACACGCCTGTGTGCTGTACTCACCTGCCACTGATTACCGCTTGGGTACTGGGGTACAGAGCTCCAACATCAGACCTACAGAAGCCTGGGACCCACAGGATCAGCCCCCAGACACTGTTCCAAGGCACAACCTGTCTCTCTAGCTAAAATGACCAAACTGCGGGCTCCCTGGTTCTTCAAGAGGGCTGCACCCAGCAAACACAGTATAAGGGCAGCAGTGACAGTTCACTAAATTCAGAGCAAGAAACCCAGTGGCAGGGCAGCTGTCTCCAGGACTTCTCCTGGTGAGAGGAGAGTCCCCCTGTCTACCAATGACCCCAGTTACTACACAGGTCCATACATCTGAGGTGAGCTGTGGCAAATCCCTGGGAAGCACCAGCCATTCGGTGACCACACCCAAAAAGCCGAGGAGGCTTCCTTCAGGAACAACCATCTTCCTGCCAGAGGGATTCTCCCCACCACAGGATTCCAGTAGGCACCAGAAAGTAACAGCCAACATCTGAGACAGCCAGATGGGTAGAGGCCGGCGTAAAAACACAACCAACAAAAGCCAAAGCAATATGGCATCTCCAGAACCTAGTTATCCAGGTGCAAGTAGCCCTGGACACCCTAACATAAGTGAAATTCGAGAAGATGACCTTACATCTATGCTTATGAAGAGGATCATGGAGGAAACAAATAAAAATCGTAAAGAAATAGAGGAAGATAAAGTCAAACAGATTATGGCCATCTGTAAAGAAATACAGGAAGAGGCAGCCAAACAGTTTGTGGTCTTCAGAGAGGAAACTATTAAATCACTGAAAGAAATAAAAGAAACAGAGGAATGTTCAAACAAACAGGTGAGGGAATTGAAGGAAAAGCAGGAAAATACAGTCAGACAGGTGAAGGGAGTCAACAAAACAAAAATTCTATCTTCAAGATCTGAAGATAGAATTGGAAAAGTTAAAGAAAACACAAATGGAGGAAATCATGGAGAGGAAGAACTTAGGGAAGAAAGCAGGAACCACAGAGGTTAGCATAACCAAGTGGAAACAAAGCCCCCGAAAGCTAATCAAAGACTAATTCATGGGCCTTAAGAGACTTCAAGGCTCTGACCCTCCTGAAGGTACCACAGGCCACCCACTACTCGCTCATGCCTTCTGGACCTGTCTAGTCTTTGCTGAAACAAATAAACAAAACAAATCTGGGAGTTAAACATCTAAGGGGCCAAGCAGACGGCTCAGTGGGTAAAGGTGCTTGCTGCCAGGTCTGATGACCAGGCTTCCATCTCCGGGACTCACAGGACAGAAGGAGAGACCCAGCTCCCAGAAGTTGTCCCGAAGCTTCCAGTGCACACTCGCGCACACTCCCACCCGACTCCCACCCAGTAAAAGACAGAGGGGCTGAGGATATGGGTCATCGGTTAAGAGCACTGGCTGCTCTAACAGAGGACTGCGCTCAGTTCCCAGCACCCACATGCTACAATTCACAGCCACCTATAACTTCAGCTCCAGGGAATCTAATATTGCATCCTGGTTACCAGGCTGGACAGATGACTGTAAAGTCAGGTTACACCATCAGTCTCTTCTGGAGATTGAACTCAGGTCATCAGGCTTGGCAGTGAACATGGTTACCTGTTGAACTATCTTACCAGCCCCTGACTCTTTTATTTTCTATGTTTATGAGTGTTTTGCACAAAGAAAGACATTGTTTTCCTTCTTTTGTTTTGTTTTGAGACAGGGTTTCTCTGTGTAGCTCTGGCTGACCTGGATCTCGCTCTGTAGTCCGGGCTGGCTTCAAACTCAGAAATCTGACTGCCTTTTGCCTCTTGAGTGCTGGAATTAAAGATGTGTGCCACCACCACTCAGCCCCAAATTTGGCTTTCTGAGGAAAGGTGGCAAATCCAAGACCACGAGGAACTGGCAGAGCTACTGAAGGTGCTGTGTGTTGGGCAGAGCAAGCATGGAGATGCCTCTGTTTCACCTCTCCAGAAAGACTTCAGGTTGCCTCCACCCAGGACTTCAGCAGACTGCATTCCGGAAGCATTTGAAAATAGAACACACACACATACACACACGCACACACGCACACACGCACACACATGCTCAGGTGAGCGTACAACCCTTCCCCTCCCAACTCTCTCATTCTTGTGATCACAGATCCCAGCTGCCTTCCTTCCTGGGACCCAATGAGGAACTCTGAAAATCTTAAAGAGGAAGAAGAGCACTATGTCCAGCACCATATTTGGCTGTGGTCATAAAAGGTGGTTACCAGGCTATAGGTAACAAAGTCTCAAGTTCAAAGTTCAGGTTTCTTGCCAGTGACCAAGTTTGCTAAACATCGCCACCTGCTGTCTCAAGTCTCAAGGCAGAGAAAAGGAAGGTGGGCCAAACCTGTGGGCCATTGTAAACCCTTTCCACAAACCCCATTGACTTCCCATAGCTCTGTGTTTCTTCCCTGGGCTGGACTACAGTGTGCCCCCGCCCCCCAGCATGGCATCGTCAGCTTAATACTGAATAAACAGCTCACAGACCGAAATTCTGCCACTGACTCTGTAGTGACTGACCCTAAAATATCTGGGAGGGTTATTGCCGAGATCCCCACCCACCCACAGGTCCTGCTTTCTCTTTAAGACATGCCTTCCATAGCCTAGGCTGTGAAGCCTATGCCTCACGAGTTCTGAGTAGCTGGGAGATCTTTTTGATCCCTTGAACTTCCGACTTCTGGGGTAACAAGTTTGTGTTCCTACATTCGTGGTTGTCTGTTGTTTATTTGCTTGTGTGCTTTGCTGCTAGGGATGGAACCCAGGGCTTTGTGCCTGCTAGGTAGGCACTGTGCCAACTATATTCCAATCCCAGACCCGGGAGCTTTTCTCAAAGTCATGAAAAACTCTGGGCTGGCAAGGTAGCCCGATGACCCAGATTTGCTCTCCAAGCCGCATATAATGGAAGGAGAGAACTGACTCTGGAAAGTTGTTCTCTGATCTCCACACATGCACTATGGCTTGAATGTACACACACACCAAAAAGGAAGGAAGAGAGAGAGTATTTTTTAGGACAGTGTGTCACTGTGTTGCCACAGCTGTGGTAAAACCCAAGATCATGCATGGTAGCCCATGCATTCCAAGTCTTCTGGATTTGTGGGCAGTAGGATCTTGAGGTCAGCCTGGACACACAGTGAATTCCAGCACAGCCTAAGTTACATAGTAGTATACCATCTCAAAGTGAACTGTTTTGTGTTAAGTCTCAAACCTTGGGACAAATGCCTGAGATGCCTATGTAACATATCAAAGTGGACCTGGCTCTTAGGTTCTCCTAGATTGCCTCAGTCCCTGCCTGTGACAGGGTATGGCCTGCCTTCTACCCTGAGAATCCCAGGAAGTGTGTTGGCTTTTCCCTGGAGGCTCTTCCATATGTAATCCAGCCCTTTTGGTTACCTGATACCTTTTCTTCCCTTTTGCCCTCATGGCTATTGCATCTGGCTCCCCCCTCTACTCTCCCTGCCCCTTCCCCCTCTTCTCATTTGGCTCAGGGGCATGTCCACTCTGGACATCTCCCAATGTCCCTGCCTCTGGCTATGCTCTCCCTTTTATCTACAATAAGTGATCTCCTTCACCATACCTAGGAGCAGTCATGTTCTTTCCTATCTTTTTATTTGTCCATTCATCTTGGTGAAACACACATAAAACTGCATAGCCAATCTTCAGAGCACTTTTTGCCATAGTCCTAGCAGGATTTTAGGGCTGCCTCTTCACTGTCAGTTACCCCTGCCAGGTCCAGGGAAGCTGCCAGTGCTTCCCTACTGAGGATTTATTAAAACTGTGAAGCTTCTGCAAGCTCAGAACCTCCTGCTTTGAAGTTTCTCCACTGCCCAAGGGCTGTGCTTAAGCCATGGTTGGTTGCTTGCTGTGTTCTCACCTTTCTACAGGCAGTGCTTATATCCCTGAATTGGTGCCTTCTGCTCAGGTGAAGTCAGAGAGGAGTAGAGGCTTGTTTCCCTGTTGCTGTGACTCTGGGGTGATGGCTTGGGAAGGTAATGAAGATGGGATCTGTTCTATCAGGGTCTCTCAGATACTGAGGAAATACCAGAAGGGGGTCTAAGAGCTCCTGACATTGCATATACGTTTTATGTGCATGTGAGAATGTGTTTTTCTAAGGACAAAAGCTGGACTCATCAGAGAGGAAGGAGCCTCAGTTGAGAAAATGCCTCCACGAGAGCAAGCTGTAAGTTATACTCTCTACCAGTGAGCAATGTGGGAGGGTCCAGTCCATGGTGGGAGGTGCCCCCTGGGCCGGTGGTCCTGGATTCTATAAGAAAGAAGGTTGAGCCAGCCACAGGGAACAAGCCAGTAAGCAGCACCTCTTCATGCCCTCTGCATGAGCTCCTGACTCCAGGTTCCTGCCCTGCTTGAGTTCCTGTCCTGACTTTCTTCAATGATGAACAATACTGTGGAAGTGTAAGGTGAATAAACTCTTTCCTCTCCAATTTGCTTTTTGGTCGTGGTGTTTTGTCTCAGCAATAGAAACCCTAGCTAAGACAGGCCAGAAAGGCTAAGAGGCACCGGCCTTCCTTGGAGCTACACGTCTGGAGTTTTCCTTTGCCTTGTGCTCCTTTCTGAAAGAGTCAAGGACTGTGAGGGATAGGGTGTCCTAGAGCACCACTGCTATGTGTGTGTCATGGCTGTGGACTGAATGAAGAAATCCAAGAGTACAAAGGACATCACAAAGATGAAACTTGAGCCAAGAGCTAGAAGATGGGAGTGCTATAACGAAAGGACTATAACCTGCAAACATTCCAAGAAGAGTGGTGGCTGTTATGGGTTCAGGAATGGGCGCACACTGACCACTCGAACAGCAGACTAAGATTGATGGACGTTTATTGAATGTTGAACAAAAACTGACTGTTCAGGGCCATAATCTGGACTCAGGAGTCAGATTGTTTTTTTCTTTTTTTTTTTTTTTTAAATATATGAAAAACTGTAACCAGGTAACAACCAGGTAACCAGGTGTAGGGAGTGGGATGGGGCAGCATTATATCATGTTGACTAGCTAAACATAATCAATTTTGTTCCAGTGTGTATTGTGTTATATCTAGGCAGCTGGACAAAGCACTTAAAGCTGATTGGCTGGGATTTAGGTTAGGGGAGCTCTTGGGGGCTTTCCAGCTTTCTGGGAGTAAGGAACATAGCAGGATGTGTGATCTTTAATTCAAGCAGAATATGCATTTATCATCTATTGTTTGATTTAACTAGCAAGTATTGAACTATTGAATTGTATCCTGGTCTCAGGCACATCCTGAGAACTTGAACTTAATTTTACCTTATGGTGGAGACTTGAAGGCAGCATGGCTTCTGATATGCTAAAGGTGACAGCAGGTGTTAACAGAGGAGCCATAGTTATGCTAAGAACTAAGGTAGCTCTCAATGGAATTTAAGCTGGTTACAACTGTGGCCACACCCAAAATCCTCACACCTTACAGGCTGAGGGAGGGAGACTGAGTTCAAGGCTAGCCTGGCTATGTAGCAAGACCCTATTTCAAAAATAAAACAGAACAAAACTTGCAGACATTCGCTGGAAGCTGGAGAAATGCGAAGGCCATGCAGGTGGACTTCATAATTTATCATGGCCCTGATGGCTCCTTACATTCCTTCTTGGAGGCTTTAGGGATACCGGGACTTTCTCGAAGGCCCCTGCTAATTCATCAGGTACTTACCATGAGTCAGAGTAAGTCAGAATCTATGGAAGTGGATCTACACAAACTTATCCACTCCCATCAGAGATATAAAAGAGTATTTTGTTCTCATTTTACAAAGGAAAAAAAAATTCAGACACTTAGAGAGGACAGGTAACTTCTCTAGAGTCCTCCAGATCAAGACAAAACACAGATTTAAAACCAGGCATTTCACTCCTAAGCATGCTCTCCAAATCACTAGACTTTCCTTTAAAAAATTGTAATAAAATGTAGAAAAGCTAATTTTGTCTGATTGTGGAATCCTCTACCTAGAAAACTCATTTCCATTACAGGAATGCAAGATAGCTGAGTGTTCTCCAACACACACACACACACACACACACACACACACACACACACACACACACACACAC
>NW_026596143.1:9376274-9384102 GCF_907164565.1 Psammomys obesus | reverse complement strand
CACACACACACACACACACACACACACACACACACACACACACACACGGTTGCTTATCCCTGGCTAGCCTCGGGACTTTGAACTTTTTGTTTGTTTGGTTTTCGAGACAAGGTTTCTTTCTGTAGCCTTGACTGTCCTGGACTCACTCTGTAGATCAGGCTGGCTTTGAACTCATAGAGATCTGCCTGCCTCTGCTTCCCTGAGTGATGGGATCAAAGGTGTGCGCCACGGTGCAGGGGCTGGGACTGCAGTTTTGACCCTCCCACTTGGCACCTGCCAGTTGCTGAGCTTTCCGGCATGCAGCCACTTAGGCTCATGTGTTGCTGCTGCATGCGAAGCAATTACTGTACCAGCTGAGCTACATCTCCCATCTTCCAAACTGCCTCCTAGAAGCAGGATTGTATTGAGTGAAGAGCCTGAGAACTTAAGAGTCTAACCACACTGCCTGCATTAGTCATGGTTCTCCAGACGGAAAGAACTGATATAATGAAATGTATTAGAGAGCATATTTATTATAACATAATGTGGGCTAGGGAATCCAACAGTAGCTGCCTGCACACTGGAGAAGCCAAGAGTCCCAGTAGCTGCAGGCTGGGTGCTGTGAGAGCCAAAGTTATGTTTTAATTACTGTGCCTAAGAGATCCATGAACAAAAATGCCTCTAACTTGTAAGCCCCTGGCCCACAGACAGATACTTGCTGAAATGCTACAGGGTATTGTTTATGGGAGATAACAAGCCATTTTTTTTTCACTCCCCTAAACAAGACTGTTGGACTCACCTGCAAGGGATATGCTTGATCACAGGTAGGCAGCAGGTATGTGGGCAGGAAGTATGTCAGGGTGCATGCTTTCCTCTGATTGGACCTCATGGGAAATACAGTGGCCTCATGGTTTTGCCTTTTTCAAGACTGAAAAAAGAGTGAGTTGTAGCCATTTCCCAGGAACCCTGGAATGTTCCTGGCCAGTATTTAATTAAATCTTGCTTCAAATTTGGCTCAAAAATTGTGGGACTCATGCAAATCTCCGTTTTTACCAGTGCCTCAGCTCTTCCAATATGGTGCTGAAGGCCTGGAGAATTCCTGGCCAGCCACTGGTCTTCAGTCTACCTTGGAAGGCCAAAGAAGCTGGACTTAATTGTCAGTGAAGGGCAGTGGCCTCGGTAGCAGCAGCAAGGTAGATGTAGTCACAGGTAAAGAGGATGAACAGCCACAGGCAAAACTAACACTGCTTTCCCCCAAGACTTTGTTATATCCAGGCTCCCACCAGAAGGTGCTGGCCATGCTGGGGGAGGGTTTCTCTTCTCTGTTAATCCTTACAGAAAATACCTTCACAGACTTCAAGATCCAGTCAAACTGACAGCCAAGATCAACTATAGCACTGCCTGAGGCCTTCAGGAGGCTTGAGAGCTTATAAACAATTTTCCTCCCAGACCAGGAGGAAATTGCTACATTCTTAGCCATCCAGAGACCCTGGGGAGAGGGACAGAGAGGCTTCATAGGGGGCCTCTAAGTATGCTGTTGGATCAAATTCACTTCTCTGTGGCCTGGGTCAGTTTGGAGGGACTCAGGGATGTGCTGGCCTTGTGTGGAAGAGAAGACCAGACAGAACCCAGGTTGCTGGTGTTACTTAGTGTACAGATTCAGCTGGCCTGCCTTCAGGAGCACCAGGTGTGAGCGGGAGAAAAGGGCTGCCCTCCACCCCCAGCTCCGTGTTCCAGCTTTCCTCTTTTTTCTCTCTATCCTGGGCAGGCCCCTCTCTGCCTTCATGGCCCACTCACTGTCTCTATCTCTTCTCCAGGCCCCCTCCCCCTTTCCCATAACAAACCTCCTTTACACTAGATCTGTTGCAATGCATAGTTTCTCCAGGGGTTACACCTTGGCATGGGCCTGCCACTCCTGCATCACCTTTACATATCATAAAAGCTGGCAGAGGGCCCACCACTCCTCAGCACTTAGCATCCACTGCTCTCCTGAGAGCCAGAACCTGAAAGTGGAGGGTAGAAAGGTACCACTGGGCAGACGTAACATGAGTGCTCAGGTTATGTTTTAAGTTTGGGGTGGGGACATGTGATGGCTAAAGGTTTAAATTTAAATTACTGTACTTAAGAGAGCTATAAAACAAAAATGCCTCCATCCTGTAAGCACCACTTGCCCAAGGACAGATAACAACCTAGAATGTTGGAGGCTGCTGTAACAAGCTACAGGTTTTCGCTTCTGTAAACAAGCTTGGTTGCCTCAGCTGCACAGGATGTGTTTGATCACAAGTAGGTGGGAGGGACATAGGCAGGAAGGACATCAGGACATACACTTGCCCCTGATTGGATAAAGGCAGGAAGCCCTTAGCCTTGTGGGTTTTGCCTTTATAAACTTCTGACTAACATAATTCCTCTGGGGATTGTGGGTATGGCCCTAGCCAGTGTCCATTGTGCTGGCCGGTATTTAATAAAGCTTGCTTCAAATTTGGGTCCAAAATTGTAGTAATGATCTAATTCTCACCCAGTGGGATTCACAGTAACTCAGAATTTAAAGGGACTAGTGGGAGACTGTGGATTGGGCAAAAGCAGCCTAAGAGATCTGAGTAAGATTCGCCTGCAAGATGACAGGCTCTTCAGGATGCCTAGAAACACATGCCCACCCATCTGAGCATGACCTTAGGGGGACAGACTCGGGACAGCTTGGTACTTTCAGATCAGAGTCATCTAAAAACAACATCCAGCCATGGTGGCAACACACATCTGCAATCCTACAACTTTGGGGGTTCAGGCTAGAGGATTAGGAGTTGTATAACAGCCTGGGCTACGTGGAGAGACCATTATTCAAAGTGGAATGAAGACGAGAGAGGGTAGGCATACTGCCTTTTTACTTCTTCCTCGATGCTCCACTTTCAACACTGCAGTATCAGCAGTCTTCAGTGCCCTTTGGAAATATGGTTGTCATCAGTAAAGCAGACCCAAATTGAAACTGCCTCCAGCTCAGGCCATAGAATTTGACATCTCCAGCTGAGCGTGGTTGTGCACGCCTCTAATCCTTTAGCATTTGGGAGGCAGAGGCAGGTATATCTCTTGAGTTTGAGGCCATCCTAGTCTACAAAGTGAGTTCTAGGACAGCCAGGGCCACACAGAGAAACCCTGTCTCTAAAAAAACAAACAAACAAAAAAAAAAAAACCAAAAAAAGAATTTGACATTTCTGTAGCCACTGGGTATGACTGCCCAGTTCAGGTGGCAGGCAAGTCATTTCGCACAGCAGGTTTCTTAGTTCGATGAAATGTTGCAGAGTCTGTTCCCATTTCACTATGCTCAAATTCTGCTAATCCTGAAAGCATGCAGGTCTTCACCAACTAGATGTCCCCAAAGCAGTAGATATAATTGGCTCAGGGCATGGAAACCATGAGAGAGAGCCTTGTAATCCTTGCTTGGAACAGGCCATATGATGTACAAGAGCCCATGAGCGGGTAATGGTTGGGAAAGCAACTGGGTCGACAAGGATTCTCTAAAGAAACAAATTGTGATGTGTGTGTGTAGTCTTAGGCTAGGCTGCTCATGTAGCCTGGTGATAATTTCCAAAAGTGTTTCTGTTCCCATTTTAACCCCAATCCAGCAATTGAAGTAACATTGCGCGCTTGCAGCCATTTCTAAGAAGTCACTTATTTTCAGTCTTTTTATGTTATCCGTGGCATATGTGCATGTATTTTTATATTATTGTTGCTGTTTTATTGTTGAGACAAGGTATGATAGTTAAATATCAACTTGGTGAGATCTAGAATTACTTGGGAAATGGGCCACTGGGCATGCCTATTTGGGGTTATCTTGGTTAGGTTAATTGAATTAGGAAGATTCATCCACTATGGGCAGTTCCATTACCTGGGCTAGGAGTCTGTAAAGAAAGGGGAAAATGACCTAAGAACAAGCACTGTTACTGTCTGTTCCTTGACTGGAGAAACAATGTATCCACCCTCTTTTGAGACATGCAGTTACAGTGGGACCTGTGTTTAAGGAGTGAACCAATAGCCCCACCTTGACATAATTTCTTTCGCCTCTCCACCTAGCCACCAACACACATACCTAAAGCCTAGTGATTAGCCTTATGGAGAAATGTCCCCCGTCAAGTGCTTCTCTTCCCAGCAGCAGCCTTCACCTCCTTCCTGTCTCTCATCAGGATCTATAGCACACTGGCCTCTCAACTTTCCACTCTATCTTTCTTCTTATATATAAATTCTTATAAATTGAGGGTTTATTAGGTATATATGTACATCTTCATATGTATATTCTCTTGAGAAAGGGTCATGTCTACATATATCTTAGGATGGCTTTGAACTTGCAATCCTCCTGCAAGGAGGATCTCTGAGTCTGAGGCCAGACTAGGGCACATAGCACTTCTGTGCCGGGCAAGGCTACAGAACAAACAAACAAACAAACAAATGTTTTTTTTTTAAGATTTATTATTTTTTAATTTTATGTTCATTAGTGGTTTTGCGTTCATGTATGTCTGTGTAAGGGTGCCAGATCACCTGGAACTGGAGTTACAGACAGTTGTGAGCCGCCATGTGGGTGCTGGGAATTGAACCTGGGTCCTCTGGAAGAGCATCCAGTACTTCTAACCACTAAGCAATCTCTCCAGCCTAAATCTGTTTTCTTTAAAGTGTTCATTTTGTTATTGCCAAGTTCATAGTTATTAACATATTCTTGATATAAGTCCTTTATCAAGTAAATGATTTGCAAATATTCCCTTTTTTTTGGCTTTTCCTTTTCTTCTTTTAATAGCAACTTCAAAAAGCTATTAAGAGAGCCCTCTAGGATCGGGAGAGATGGCTCAGCAGTTAAGATCATGTGCGGCTCTTGCAGACGGCCCTACTTCGGGTGGCTCACAGTCGATCATGTGTAACTCCAGCTTCAGGGGATTGAGTGTCTGGCCTCCCACCCTACACCTGCACTTCTCCACACACTTCTTCCGTGTTAGCTCTTTTCCTCCCTCCCGTCTTCCAAATCTAACTTTTGTAGCATAATTTGTTGTGTTGCTTCTGCATCTTGTTTTGTTTTGTTGTTGGTTTGGTTTGGTTTGGTTTTTGGTTTTTCAAGACAGGGTTTCTCTGTGAAGCCATGCCTGTCCTGGACTTGCTCTGTCGACCAAGCTGCCCTTGAACTCACAGAAATCCACCTGTCTCTGTCTCCCGAGACTGGAAATAAAGGTGTGTGCTGCCACCGCCTGGTGCTTCTGGTATTCGTAAAGAGAGATGACTATTTTTTTGTACACTGCTCTCTTTCATTGATCTACTTTTTTTTTTTTAAGATCACAAGACATTGATTATTGTGATGTCTAACACTTGAAATTAGATAGCATTAACCACTGTGATTTGAATTGTGGTTTGAGTGAGAATGACCCTCATAAGCTAATATATTTGAATGTTTGGTTCCCAGTTGGTGGATTATTTAGGAAGGATTAGGAAGTATGGCCTTGTTTAAAGTGTCACTGGGAGTGGACTTTGAGATTTCAGAAGCCCATGCCAGGCCCTGTCTCTCTCTCTCTCCCCGCTGTCCGTGGATCAGCGTGTAAACTCTCAGCTACTGCTCCAGCCCCATGACTGCCTGTCTGCAGCCATGCTCCCTGCCATGACAGTCATGAATCACCTCTAAAATTGTAAACAAGCCCCCTCCCCCTAATTAGATGCTTTCTTCTATAAGTTGCCTCGGTCATGATGTCTCTTCACAGCAATAGAACAGTAACCAAGACAGCCAGCCACTCAACTCTGATCTCTTTCACAATTATTCTGCAAAGCAATTTTAAGCATTTACATAAAAATTTTCGCTCCACTTTTTGGTTTCTCAAACGTCATTAACATTTTAGGAAACTACTTGAGCACAGCTTGGCTTGCATTTCTGGAAGAAACACCAGATGAATGTGTACAACTACACTCAACTGAAACAACGTATCTATGTACACACACCTCTCCATATCTGCTAACTTCCGTTGCTTCAGTTTGTTACTAGTGGCTACGAACTGAACCATGTCCTATGAGGATAATTATTCTTGCATTTCCCCCCCCCCCATTTCCTAGGGTTAGAATCTAGGGTTCCAAGTATGCTTGGAATGTGTTGCACCCCCTCCCCCCATTGAGGCCAGCACATTACTTCATAAATAAATGAAAGGGTGAGCATAGGCTTGAATAATTAATTCAGGATTTTTATTTCTAAAGACTACATAAAGCTTTCCTTCCACTCAGGGTCAGTTTTGAGGAGACACCCTTTCCAGTCCTCTGCTCCCGTCACTGCCTCATGGATGCTCTGTGTGATGTAGTCTATGTTCCTGGCATTAATGCAGGTGAAGTTGATCCGGCTGGTCTTGGGGACATAGATATGCTTCTTCTTGACCAGGAACTTTATCTGTTGGTCTGTGAAGTCACAGGACTCGGAATTCCTCTCAAGCCCAGGCAGAATTACATAGGATAAGGCACATCAGCATCCATGGGGTCCTATAAGGCTCTCTAAAGCCTCCCACTTCTCCCCGAGGAAAGCTGTGGACCGGTCATCTGGTCAGTGCAGCTCAGTGTTAAAACTCAGATCTGAGGTCAGGAAGGAGAGGAGTTACCCCGTTCTGGAACTTACAGTTAAGTCCAAGATAACCATGGGTCCCACTCTGTTGGGTGATGTGATTCCAGGACCCAGGGGTCCCCAGGAGCCTGAGCTTCTCCTTCACCTTCTCCTTGATCAGCATGATGTTCTCGACAACATTCTTTAGACTACTCTTCCTGCCAAGGAAAGAGTTCGAAATTGAACTGCATGACATCTTTGCTTTCCAGTGTATCTCCCCATGTCCTACCTTTCCACAGCCTGACCCGTGTCAGGAAGCAAGCACATAGCTTACAGAACCTGGGCTCTGTAATGCCTATGGTAGGAAGGAGGTTGGACTCTGCTGCAGTTTGGGTCTTAAATGTCTCTGAAAGGCCTGTGTGTTAAAGGCTGTGTCACTGTTGGTTGTGGGAGGACGTTAGGTCATTGGGGACTAGTAGGACTCCTGCTCTTTCAGTTTCTCTGTTTGCCTTCTGGACATCATGAGGTGAGCATTTGTTACCCTCTCTACTGTGGTGTCGTTGCCTCACCACAGGATCAAGTGACTTTTAGTCGAGTTTCCAAAACTGAGTCAACACAAATCCTTGCTTTCTTTTTGCGGGGAGGGGTGTTAACCACCTGAGGTATTTTGTTAGAGTAACAGGACTCTGAGTAACACCAGCCCCATATTAATTTAAGCAGGCATAGTAGACTCCCAGATTTTGCCAGCTTAGTTTTATTCTGTTTGTGTGTGTGTAGGCAGGAGTAGGAGTAGGTTCTATCCTTTCCACCATGTGGGTCAAGGGAATCTTCAGGTACTGAGGTCATCAGCCCTAGCAGCAAGTACTCTTACCTGCTAAGTATTCTTGTAGGCCCAGATCTCTCTCTCTCTCCCTCTGTCCCACCCTCCCTCTATCTCTGTCTCTCTCCCTCTCTCTCATGTGTGTGTTTATATACAAAATAATGGGCTTCTTCTCAATGTGGTCTGGAAGTGTTCCTACAACTCACTGCTTTATCTCCAACATAAATGTGTGTAGTGAGAATTCTGAAATTTTGGTTTCTGTAAAAAACACAGAAATAAACTGGGTGCAGTGGTACAGCCTATAATCCCAGCACTCGGGGATGCAGAGGCAGTTAGAGCTCTGTCTGATAGAGGCCAGCCTGATCTACAAAGCAAATCCAGGACAGCCTAGGCTACATAGAGAAACCCTGTCTCAAAAAACCAAACCAAACCAAATTAAACCAACCAACTAAACAACTCCCCAGAACCCATAGAAACATTATAAG
>NW_026596143.1:9309174-9376264 GCF_907164565.1 Psammomys obesus | reverse complement strand
GTTGGTTGGTTGGTTGGTTAGTTGGTTGGTCATGAATCGCCTCTAAAACTGTAAACAAGCCTCCTCCCCCTAATTAGATGCTTTCTTTTATATGTTGCTTCGGTCATGGTGTCTTGGTTGGTTGGTTGGTTGGTTGGTTGGTCACTCAGGGTGGGTTAGCTGCAGTCTGTTAGTAATCATGCTCAAAGAAGGAACAAGATGAAAGAACTTAGATTCAGGGATCTCTCTCCTCTATCATTCTTTCTCTCCTATCTAATGGTCTAATGGTAGGGGGTGAAATGCGGGGGGGATAAAGAGTGGAAAAAGAAAACACAAAATAGTGAAAGACAAGCTGTAGCTATTTTCCTCTTCTGCAATGTAGGTAAACCCTTGGCATAGCTAGAGCCATGGCACACAGAAGACCCTAAGTAAAATGTAATAAATGTGTGGCTGAATGAGCAGGATAAAGAGACCCCAGAGGAGAAAGGAAGCAGCCAAGTGAACTCTGTGAGCCAGTCAGTCAGTAGGGATGGAGGAGTCCTACCCTCTCCCTCCCTTGAACAGACCCTCCCATCGCTTACCATTCTACAAACAGAGCCGGGTTGCAGAGGATGGAGGTGATTATCCGAGCACCCATGGCAGGAGGGTTTTGCCAGAGGGCCTGGACATAACCCGTCATCTGGGAGAGGACACACAGCAGGTGCTGGTTGCTGAGGGCTGCGATGGCTAGGATCCCCACTCCTTCATCTGCAGCATTGAGAAGACAGCCTTGCCCTCAGTCTCCTTCCTCCAAACTTGCAGGAGAAAGAGTTAAACTACGGAGCCAGCAGCTCAGACCAGCCAGGGTGGTACATGGCCCTAAAATTTGTCTGAGCCTCTTCTTGCAGGGAGAAGACTGAGCATAAGCAAGAGTGTCCAAGAAGGAAAGAGCTGGAAAGATTGCCAAGTACTTCCTCCTCCTAGGAGGCAGAGGCTGGAGAGGGTAGAATCTTAACTGGAACAGCTGTGGTTCACTAGCTGGGTTTAGTTATAGAGGCCAACTCCTAGCTCACTGCTGTTCTTTCCTGACTCCACCATGATTTCTCTGGAGTACTAGGCTCCTTCCAGGGGATAAGTGATGTAAAAAACATTTGCATCCTTTGGAGGAGGGATAGGGGAGGACAGGGTGAAAATATGAGGAAGTACATTGTCTGTTGTATACCGTTGTGTGTTTGTGTGTGTGTTGTGTGTGTGTGAGAGAGAGCAAGCAAGAGACAGACAGACAGACAGACAGACAGAGATTATAAGAAAACCATTATTTTGTAAGCTCACTAAACAAAAAGCAAAACCAAAACCAACATCACTTGGATGATGGGTGTGGCCTCAGTTTCCCATTTTGCTTATTTTTCTGCCCATACTGTACCATAAATGCCGAAATTCTTAGACAGAGATTGGCTGCAGAAGAACTCAAAGCCTAGAGACACAAAATACTGTAGGAGCCTGGTGTCTTCTTCTAGGTCACCAGTGGATAAACCTTGACTCGGAATGTCAAAGAATGGGAATATCTGCTTCTCCTGCAAGAGAAGGAAGGAACAAAGAGTATAAGGCTGACAGGGTGGGGGTTGGAGGAAGCAGGTGTGCAAGAAGGGAAACTGAGGCAGGAAGCCGGTGCCGACCTTAATGGTGGTCATCAGCTCTGTCCATTGATTTTGTGTGAACTTGCAGTCAGCAATGTTCCCAATTACAAGGATACTGCCCTCTGGTATATGCTGCAGAAAGACAGGTGATGTCTTACCAAGGTACCGTCTCTACCATGCAGAGGTGACACCGGGCATTTAGAGGAGAAGCAACCTCTTAGGTTTGTTCTCACTGAAAAGCCTGGCAAAGCCAAACCCAGCAGAGATCTCGAGTGACGGGGAAGATGAGGCTGTCAGCCTCTCCTCTGGGAAGAGATCCTTACGGGGCCCCTCTAACCTCTATCACTTCGAAGAATATGCTGGGGTCTGAGCACAGCTCCTTGGGGTTCCAGACGGAGTATTCATAAACTATAAAGCCCATGTCCTGGAAGATGAGTCCATAATGTTCTGTGGGAACATAGACCCCCATCAGCTGGGGTCCGAAGGCAGAGATACCAGAGAGTGGAGTGAGGATTACTGACTTGATGGTAGGGAGATAAGAGGAAAAAGATGGACGTAGCTTGGCAGAGCCACAGAAAGGGAGGGTAAGGGGGGAGGGTGTAGGGGCTTCTGCTTCCCTTCTGGGCAACACTCACCCTTTTGACATGAGATGATACAAACGACTTTCAGATTCTTATGCCATATCTTGAGGAACTGGGCTCCAAGCTGGAAAGCCCCACTCTCGCCAACAGTATGTATACCCCCTACCTGTCAGCAAGCAATACATGAGAGGAGCTTTAACACAGGCACACCCCAGGCTACATTTTTGTCTTATTTTTGATGACGGCGTAGGGCTTTACACATGCTGAGCAGTCCAGCCCTCTTTCTTTCTTCTTTTACATTGAAATGATCTATTTATAGGTTTCAAATCAGTTCGAGTGGATGTAACTGAGTGACTGAATGAGGATTTAGGTTTGGATCCCAGCTTTGCCCCCAAATGCAAAAGCTCCTCAGAGTCTTGGGAATTGCCTCTCTCAAGGAGGAGAGGCTTCTGCATGGTTCCTTGTGGGCTTAAAAGGCCATGCAGCCCTGGATCTCCTCTCTGCGTCTCACCCTTTTCTCCGCAATGGCTTGGCTGTGCTTTCCAAAGAGAAGCTCCAAAGAGGCCTGGACGAATGATTTCATGCCCAATGTGGGCAAGTACTCTTGGTTCAGACAGGGGTCCTGTGCAATCTGCTGGCGGGTCTTGTGCACCGCAAGAGAAATCCAGGGATGGCCTTCTTCGGTCATGCAGACTGTGGAGAAACTTCAAAGGGTGCTCTGGATACCTGACCTCAGGGTCTGCAAGGCTGGGCTTGGCAGTAGCCCACAAACCACAAGCCTGGCCTTGTGTTCCTTGGAGCTTTGGAAAGCAGCCTGTGAAAGCTTACTTTTTTCCTCCCTTCCCTCTTTCTTGCTTCCTTCTTTTCATAAAACAGTGTGCTGTTAGTGACTGTGTTTCAAAACAAAACAACACTACCGCCAACAAAACCCAAAGCTAAGTCACACATGGTGGGCCACGCATTGTTACCCCGGTACTGAGGAGGTAGAAGCAGGAGGATTGTTTTAGGCAAGCTTGAAATTCACAGATGAATTTCAGGCCAGCCTGAGCTGTAAGTAAGATATGGTCTCAGAAACAAAAACACAAACACAATACAACAAAGCAAATTGTTGTTTTGTTTGTGTCTTAAAGGTTACAATTTACATACAAAATGAATTAGCATTCATGGAATTAAATAAAGTCCACCATGGCTTTCATGATGGCAAGGTTTGATTCCGTATTAGATGGGCTTTCGTTATCTGTCTTTGTCTCTTTCTGTGTGTTTCTCTCTGTCATATCTGTCTATCTCTGGCTGTTCTGTTCTCCCCGACAGTATCAAGCACCCCAGGATGCCCTTGATCTTGCTAAGTAGCAGAGAATGACCTTGAATATCTTGCTCATCCACCCCTCAGGTGCCATGCCTAGTTTATTTGCTAGGGATTGAATTCAAGGCTTCAGGAATGCAAGCACTCTACCAATTTAGCTATATCTCCTCAAAAGGCTTAATTTCGTGATTTAAGAGTGAGAGTAGGGTCGGGGGGTTCAGTGGTTAAGAGCACATACTGCTCTGAGGTTCAGTTCTCAGCACTTATGTCAGACAGCTCATAACCTCCTGTACATCTAGCTCTGGGATGGGGGGAATCCATGCCTCTGGCTGCCTCCTTGCACACTTGCACAGATGTACACCCACATTCTCTCTCATACACACATATACAATTTAAAAAATCTTAAAAAACAAAAAAGAATGGGAGAGAAGCAAGGTGTGGTGGTGCTTCCAGTACGTGGAGGCAGGGCCTGACTCTGCTCAAGAACATTTCCCGCTATATCATGAGTTCAAGGCCAACCTGATTTACATCGGACTATAAAAACAACACAAAACAAAACACCAGAGAGAACTGGATGCTGCACCAGACAAAGAAAAAGTGAGAGGAGGAAAAAACTTGGCTCTTCCCACTTCCAAGAAGTCCCCAGCAAAAGGCTCAGGGCAGGGGATGACTGGGACCTTCACTGTTCTTTTCTCCTCAGTGAAGTTCTGCTAATAAACTTAAAGCCTTTCCAAATGCAGAGGGATGGGCTATTCTTCAATCCTTCACTAGGGACACTGCCCACTTACAGGCAGTAGAAATATGTAGGAAAATCTTAAACTCTAAAATGACTGGCTCCTACCTCCGTAGGCCAAGAACATCTTGGTAGGATACTGATCTTGCTTGTAGATCTTTAGTAAGCTGCCTTCTAGCTTCTGGACTGTGGGTACATCCCTGAACAAAGAAAGAGTGGTCATAGTTGAGCATGTATGGTGCCAGCAACTTTGACCCTGCTTTAGACCTCTTTCTCCCAAAACCTTAGCAGCTTAGGACTACGGGTAGTAGGTTGTCAGAGCAACAGAACCTGAGGACTCCCAGTCTCCGTGGTGGCAGTGTTTAGGGGTCACAGGAACATTCCATGGCACTGGAGGAGCGCCCCCTGAGAGAGCAGGCAGCAGGGAAAGTGAAAAAGAACATGGGGTTCCCAGGCAATTTTCCCCCTAATTCACTGCCTTCCATAGCTCCATGCCATCCAACTGAAATGACAAGTCAGATTCTAGAAAACAGAACAGGGCTGGCAGCCAGTGAGCTAGGTGGGACTTCCCCAACAGAAGCAAACATCCCAAGACACACAGCAGTGCCAATCAAAGGATATGTTTTCTACTTCCATTTTGCAAAGGGGTTGAGTAAGAGCTCAAATCCTACTGGGATGCAATTGGAGGAAATTAAAAAAAAAATTTTTTTTTTTTTTTTCAGTGCTGGGCATTGAACTCAGGGCCTGACACACAGTCTTCAGAGACCTCAAGATTTAAATGCAGCAAAAGGGTTCTCTGTTTTTCTTCCATGCTACTTTTTTTTTTTTTAAGGAAAAAAAAAATCTGAGTTTATTAAGAAACAGTTTTTTTATATACATTTAAGCATGGACATTAAGGGAGGGAAAGGCTTGACAAAAAGGGTCAACTTTTAGCAACTGTTAGTGACTGCAGAGATGCAATTGGTCAGTGTGTTGAGAATAAGTGACTGTTAAATACTCAGATATAAATGGAATGTCTGTGTCACCCACTCTGAGGCCCAGTTGGGAACACCATAGAAATGAGGAAAAGAATGTAGAGGAAGGGACAGGGAAGATTGGGGTGACTGACTCCCAGGCATGACACGGCCATTGCACGCTTAAACTCCCAATAGCTGTAATTACCTGTACAAGATAGGTCTTAATGCAGGTTAGCTTTTTGTCAAGGTGATCCAAGTCCTCTGGGAAGTGGAAGTCCTCTGCTGTGTTTTCTGTGGTTCTCTTGGCTGCACAATCCTGGCTGCTTCAGCTTTGCTTCCCAGCGAGCTCTGGGAACGAGAGCAGAACCAAGCACCAAGCATGTGAATAATGATACACCTTTTGGGGACCTACTCTGTGGCTTTATTTGCAACACCAACAAAAAACCTAAATGCCAGTGATAGAGACATGTTTATATGAATAGCAAATAGCTATATAAAATGGAACTTTATGCCAGCTATTATAGATAGATCTAAATGGACCAAAGTGGGAAAACCCAAGACACATTGAGTAAAAACCAGGAAAATACTGAATGCAGAGAAAAGTAAGAGGACAATTTGGGATGGGAGAGAAAAAGATATATTTGCGTATGCGTATATGTATGGATTCTCTTGAAGGATACAGAGGGGTGGAGAATATATTTGCATACATGTGTATGTGGGTTCTCTTAAAGGATCCATGGGAGTAGAAAGGATACATTTGCATTCGTGCATATGCATGGATTCTTTTGAAGAAGCCTCTGGAAACTAGAAATGGATGCTTGGTGGCAAGAACAAGAAGGCTGACTTCCTTTCACTGAGTGTTACTTTGTGTTTGCTTTTCTGCTCACTGCACCAGATCCAGGAAAGCCCTTTATTCCTTAACCTATCTCCAGAACTTTTTACTCTTTTTTTTGAGACAGGGGTCGTGCTGAATTAGCCAGGCTGGCCTTCCACTTTCATTCTCCAGCTCCAGTTTTTGTATAGGTGGGATTACAGGTGTTTACCACCACGGCCAGGTCTACGCTCATCTTAAATTGCATGTATGTCTGTGCTTTACACGTGTGCAGTGCCCATGGAGACCAGAAGAGGGCATTGGATTCCCTGGAACTGGAGTTCTAGAAGGTGGTGGGCTGGGTGAGAGGGTTGGCATTTGAACCAGGGTCTTCTGGAAGGGAAGCCAGTTCTTAACCACTAAGCCATTACTCCAGGTCCCCAGCATTACATTTTAAATGTTGTTATACATGTAGATTTCCAATTCAAAAGTCTCACCTAAATGTCGAAGAATATTGAGTCAAGAGAGTTGTAAAGAAAATTGAATGCTTTGCTGGCGAAGAGCTCACACATTTGGAAAGAAGCATCATTTACAACGAAGAGCTGACTTACCTATCAGAGGTTTAAGATACATGAAGGTACTACATAGGGTCTAGGATCCTCCAAAGCCACATGAGGAATTCTCTTCTATAACATTTGGGTTTCATCTGGGAGAAATCACAAGTGGCCTGACTGTTGGACAAATTCTTTCAGATCCCCATTCCTCTCAGGCTTGCAGAAATCCCCTGTCTCTATGTTGAAACTCCAGCCCCTTTCCCTCATGGCCATTGCCAAACTCGGGCACCCACTATCACCTGCATCCTGATATTGGGCAAGACAGTTTCTAAAGACAGAACAGCTTGTCCAGACAACGAATTCCAGGAGGGAGACTGCAGGCTTGCCTGTAACCCTAGCACTTGGATTTATTCCCACCCGCACACCTCCTATAGAAACTCCAAGTAGCCCTTCCCTTTTTGCAGGCATCCCTTCCTTGCAGAAGAATGTCTGTCCCTTGCTATTTTGAAATAAAAAACTGCGTCTGCTTAGGTCAGACAGGTCTCGTTGCCTTTTGCCTCAGACATCTAACACCATGGCTGGGGTCTGGAACCACCAGAAAGCCTGCTCTCTTGCATTTATTTGGAAGCTGAATCTCCAGTGGCAGGCACAGGTACAGTAGGGAGAGGACATGGAAGGAGCCTAGCTCATTAATGGCAGCTAGAGGGAGGCCTTCTTCCTATGGCCTTGGCATAGCTACCCAGCACAGTGAGTGCCAATACAAAAACACCATCTCTACAATTATCTTAATTGGTTATCTTAACCTTGAAATAATTTAGGAGAACTCAGGAAACAAAGACTTGCTGTCTCAGTGATAGGACAGATGGTAAATTAATTTTTTTTTTCCATTCTTCTTCTTTTGTTTTTTTCTGAGACAAGGTTTCTCTGTGTAGCTTTGGCTGTCCTGGACTCACTTTGCAGACCAGGCTGGCCTTGATCTCATAGAGATCCTCCTGCTTCTGCTTCCCTGAGTGCTGAAATACAGACCTGCCCCACCTTGCCTGGCTGCTGCTTCCTCTTCCTCTTCTTTTTCTTCTTCTTCTCTTCTTCTTTTCTTCTTCTTCTTCTTCCTCCTCCTCTTCTTCTCTTTTTTTGTTTCTTCTTTGACCAAATATTGCTAAGTATTGCTAAGTGTTTTTCAAGCTCTAACGTTGGTTCTCCTGCTTCTGTCTCTCCAATACTGGTATGTTATTAGCATGCCTGCTCTGGAGAAGAATTTTTGTCTAAACCAAAGCTTTATAAAATTTTTTTAAGTGAATAATCAAATGGCCTCTTATTTACCACACTGTATTTGGAACCTGGGTGAATATTAAAGGATAAACAAAATCAGACAATTCTAGTGCCATGACTGTGGTACAACAAAACAAACAAACAAACAACCCCCCAAACCTGTGTCATTTCATATCAAAAGTCTGAGCATGCTAATACCAATATATTAAGAATGTAGGTTGGGTTGGACATGGTGGCATAAACTGTGACAAGAGAATTTGTCTCAAAACAAACAAACACATAAGCAAACTAGAAACACAGGCTTGGGTATGTAGCTTAGTTAGTGATAGACCGCTTGCCTAGCACTCGTGAAGTTCAAACCCTGTGTACTGCCTAGACCAGGCATGATGGCAAACACCTGTTACTCTAGCTCTCAGGAGGTGGAGGCAGAAGAATTTTAAAAGTTCATGGTCGTTCTCTGCTGCAGAGACTTAGAACCTGTTTTAATAATATAACAGATCTTGTTGCTTGAAATGCAAATAATTAAATATTACAATGTGAAGGAAAACAAACAAAGCAAAACAACAAAACAGCGATCCCTATTTAGCGAGGTCCAAGAGGCTACACACCCAGAAACTGTAGCATGCTCCAACTTAGCTTCTTTCTTTTTTATTCTTTTCTTCCTTTCTAAGTCAAAGCTGGGCTGTCTTGGAACTCGTTATGTATGCCAGAGCTACTTCCTCAGCCTCCGCAGTGCTGGGACAGAAGATAGGTATCATTACACCTGGCTTTTTGGGGTTTCGTTTGCTTGTTCTTTCTTTCCTTTCTTTTCATTTTTCTTGTTGCTTAAGGACGTTTTTAGCTGTCTATATATTTCTGTGAACCTCGTGCCTGGTGCCGGGTGCAGCCTGAAGAGCAGGTGAATACTTGCGAGCTGCCTTGTGAATTCCGGGAATCCAACCAAGGACCTCTGCAAGAGGAGCCAGGGCTTTTAACTGCTGAGCTTTCTCTCCAGCTCGCTCCCTTCCCGCCCCCCTTCCCGCCCCCTTTCCCTGCCGTAATCTTTTATATACTGTACACAAAGACCACAGGGAGAGCTGCGGAGTAGGGGCCGACCCTCCGAAAACCTGGGTGCCCTTGTTAGAGAACCAGTGAATCTGCGGTTCCCCAAAGTTCCGCTGTGGGGCCACAAGCCTTGGCTGGGCTCGCAGCGGGTCCGCCCCCACTGCCACGCTTGGAAGCAGCTCCTGGCGGAAAACCCTGAGTCCATCACACCGTCCTGTCTGCGGCCCCTTCCGCCCGCCTGAGGTTTGAACTCGGAGAGAAAAACAAACAAAAGTCCAGGGAGAAAGGGAAATTTGTAGCTGGGCCAGCATCTCTGCGGCAAATAGTGCCATGTTAAGGTGGGGAACGAACGATTCCAGGCCTGGAGTGGCCGCTGCAGCCCGCGGCCTGCCCCGGTGGCGGTGGGGGCGGAACGGCTGCAAGCTGAGCTGCGGTGGCCGAGAACAGCACCTGCAAAAGCCGCGTTCGGAAGACTAGACCGCATCTTGGTAGCCATTTAGGAACAAGACACAAGAGAGCGCCAGAAAGCAGGCAAGAAGACATGTCAGGTCTAGGCTGTCGTGGTCTGGTGGAAACAGTTTCTAATAGGGCGTTTTCGGAGCTGGAATTGCGTGTACTGGAGCTAGCAATTCCCTTTAACTCATCCTCAGAGCCCTGCAGTCACTCCGAGGAGGACATTCCTCAAAAACTTGCCTCCCAGCCTCCCAGCCTCCCAGCCTCCGCGACCCCCTTCCCCGTCCCAAGACCATGGGATTCTTGGAAATGGCCTTGAGCATAAATGGAGAAAATGGCAGAAGAAAAGCTACTTCCTCAGATTGCTTCAGAGTTTGGTCCCAGGCACTGGGGACCTCAGAGCTCTGGGTGCGGCTCATGTGGCCTTACCGGTGATGGGAGAGGGACAGGAACACAGGAGAAGCCAGCCAGGGGGACGGAGAGGGGGAGGGGAAGGCAAGGGCTGCACTGTGAGAACTCGTCTTACCAGACAACACTAGCACCTCGCTTCTCTCCGGGCCTCAAGTTTTAAGAAAATCAAAGAATGGGGGAACTGGCTTTTACAGTAGGATCAGGCAGGCTGACGATAACTCCAGCACTTGGAAAGCTGAGGTTGGGGGGGGGGGTGGTGGTGGTGGTGGTCTTGTGTGCAGCGAGAACCTGCCTGGAAAGACACCCCCCCAACAATAGACTACACATAACAAACTTGGCTATTATAACATTTTATTAACATATGTTGGTTGTACAAAGTAATGGGTTACATTATGGCTGTTCGCACATGTACATCGCTCATATCTACCCTCTGGTAGGTCTCATGTCCTCCTTCCCACCGGCTTCCTCTTCCCCATCGTCTTCTTCTTCCCCATAGTCCCCCCCTTCTGTTTCAATGTCTGAATCAAAAATTATTTAGTTGCCAGGAGGTAGTGGCACGCGCCTTTAATCCCAGCACTTGGGAGGCACAGGCAGGTACATCTCTATGAGTTCGAGGCCAGCCTTGTCTACTAAATGAGTCCGGGATAGTCAGTGCTACACAAGAAACCCTGTCTCAACACCCCTCCCCCACGGCAAATTATTTATGTGTGTAGGTGTCTTCCCTGCATGTACGTTTGTGCACCATGTTCATGCTTGGTGCCCGAGAAGGCTAGAAGAGGGACTTGATCTTCAAAGCCGGAGTTAAAGATAGCTATTAGCTGCTGGATAGCTATGGGTGCTGGAAATAGAACCAGGTCTTCTGGAAGAGTAACTGGTGCTCCTAACCACCAAGCCATCTCTCCAGCCTGCCTTTGAAACCTAGATTCCACACATGGAAGAAAACATGCAAAGCTTGTATTTCAGAGTTTAGGATGAACTCTGCACTTCCACCCTCTCCCCTGCAGATGACAGAGTTTTGTTCTTCTTTATGGCTGAGTAAAACTCTATTGTGTATATTAACAAAACATGTATGCAGGTATCTATGGGGGCAGGCATGCTGTTGCTCTGTAGGCCTGTCATAACCTGCTTAAACTCCATAGCCCCTCCAATGAGACCTACTTTAGGTCTTAGCGTAACTGTAGCTCCTCTGTTAACATTTTTTGCTAACACCTGCTTTTGTCTCTAGCATAACAGAAGCCATTTCATTTTTTTTAATTATTATTATTTTTTACACTTTATTCACTTTGTATCCCCCCATAAGCCCCTCCCTCCTCCCCTCCCAATCCCACCCTCCCTCCCCCTTCTTCATGCATGCCCCTCCCCAAGTCCACTGATAGGGGAGGTCCTCCTCTC
The DNA here is from genome assembly GCF_907164565.1 of Psammomys obesus. Taxonomy (NCBI): domain Eukaryota; kingdom Metazoa; phylum Chordata; class Mammalia; order Rodentia; family Muridae; genus Psammomys; species Psammomys obesus. The sequence goes on along the minus strand of NW_026596143.1, from coordinate 9,365,162 downwards.
CTTCCTTCTGATCTTAGTCTATCAGATCACATCCGGAGTGGCTGCATTTTCATCTTCTGTGGCCTGGTAAGGCTGCTCTCCCCTCAGGGGGAGGTGATCAAAGAGCAGGCCAATCAGATTAAGTCAGAGGCAGTCCCTCTTCCCATTACTATGTAACCCACTTAGACACTAAACCGCCATGGATTACATCTGCGCAGGGGTTCTAGGTTATCTCTATGCCTGGTACTTGGTTGGAGTATGGGTCTCTGGGAAGACCCCTGTGTTCAAATCTTCTAGTTCTGTTGCTCTCCTTGTGGGGTTCCTGTCCTCTCCATAACCTACTATTTCCCACTTCTTACATAAGATTCCATGCACTCTGCCCAACAGTTGGCCATAAAGTCTCAGTGTCTGCTTTGATAGTCTGCAGGGCAGAGCCTTTCAGAGGCCTTCTGTGGCAGGTTCCTAGGTTGTTTCCTGCTTTCTTCTTCTTCTGATGTCCATCCTCTTTGCCTTTCTGGATGGGGAGCCATTTCATTTTTTATGTATCGGTTTTGATCATAAGGTGAAATTAAGTTCAGGTTCTCAGGCCTGAGAACCTAATAGCCTTTTACTTACAATTCAATACTTGTTGAATGTTCTGCTTGAATTAAGGATATATGCTCTGCTTAAACAAAACCACAATGCCCTGCTATGTTCCTTTCTTCCTGGACAGTGGGGAACTGGAAAGTCCCCAAGCCTATGTCCTAGCCAATCAACTTGAGATGCTTTGTCTAGCTACTTAGATACAAGGTTCTTGAAAATGCTTTAACTAGCCAAAATGAGGTAATGCTGCCTACCCCCTCCCTCTCTACAGTTAACTGGTTATGGTTTTTTGTATAAAAAGTCTGCCTTAGAAAGACTTGTATAAAAAGTCTACTGCCTTCATCTCAGCAGTAGAAGCCCTAACTAACATACCACTTTTGCTGCTATTTTGTAGTGATTTTTTTTGGTTTGTTTTTGTTGTTCTTTTTGCCTTGTACTTCAAGCAGCAGCAGAAAGCAGGTGTTTCTCTGGGCTATCCCAGGCTTCAGAGTGCCCAGAGAGTGGCTGGGGAGGTGTTGGAGTAAAAGCAAACAGACACCAAAATCAAAACCAACACCAAACCATATCAAAAACAATAATGAAAGAAACAATGCATCACAGTTTGACTCCACCGAGTCCACTGTGTCCTTGACCATGGCCAGTCTTGGGTGTTGCATTCAATAAATCATCCATATGAGATTAATGTTCAAATGATTTGTGTGGAAATTCATGTACTTACTACAACAGCCCAGAATAGCCTGAAACTCACTATGTAGCTCAGGCTTGAACTTGTGGAAATTCTTCCTCTACTTCTCAAATATAGGATTAAGTTGTGAGCTGCCACACCTGAGCCAGTACATCTGGCTCATATATATTTTTTAAAAATGGCGGCAGCCTTTTACGCATTACATCCTTACTATTCTGAAGAAGAAACAGTGTCTCTCCTGTTTCTTCTCCTGGATGAAGGAAGCTTTTTTCTGTGAAGCCTGTGAACTCCCTTGGTGCTCCTGGGATACTTTGTTACTTTAAATCAGCAACCTAGTGCTGAGGGCAATGTCATCAGTCCCTATCAAACTGAACAGCTAAGGATTTCCCAAAAGAAATTCTGGGAGGGATGCTGGGAAAGAACTCAGCAAGCATTGACTTGATCACCCATCCTCAACCCTTGAAAACCATCTCCTGTGTATGCTGGAGATGGACCCCAGGGACACGGGCTGAGCATGTCATGTGTTCTACATGACATGAGGCACATCAATAAGGCTGCATGATCAATGGGAGAGGGCCCAGCCTAGTGTGGGTGGTGTCATCCCTGGACTGGTGGTCCTGGGTTCTATAAGAAAGCAGGCTGTGCAAGCCAGTAGGCAGCACCCCTCCATGGCCTCTGTATCAGCTTCTGCAGCCAGGTTCCTGCCCTGCCTGAATTCCTGTCCTCACTTCCTCCAGTGATGGACTATGGTCTGGAGGTGTAAGTCATTAACCCTTTCTTCCCCACTGCTTTCTGGTCATGGGGCTTCATCTCAGCAGTAGAAGCCCTAACTAACATACCACTTTTGCTGCTATTTTGTAGTGATTTTTTTTTGGTTTGTTTTTGTTGTTCTTTTTGCCTTGTACTTCAAGCAGCAGCAGAAAGCAGGTGTTTCTCTGGGCTATCCCAGGCTTCAGAGTGCCCAGAGAGTGGCTGGGGAGGTGTTGGAGTAAAAGCAAACAGACACCAAAATCAAAACCAACACCAAACCATATCAAAAACAATAATGAAAGAAACAAAAACCCAAACACAGCTCTTTACCGCAAAGGGAATAAAGGATAAGAGATAATTTATTCTGGAGCCAAATCTGAGTGACCAAGGCCAAAGAAACATGAAGCTAGATTAGCCCAAGTTCCATGATCCCACATGGAAATGGTTCATGAAGCTTTATTACTACAAAGGAAGTCCTCTGTCAAGGCAACTTAAGGATACCTTCTTGGGCATACCAGAGACACAGTTATAGCCAGATAGGGGAAGTTCTCCTATGGGCCTCAGATTCTATCTGGTGACATTTTTAGCCTTAGGGTTGGTGGATCTACTAAATTAATACATTCTAAAAGATCTTTATCTGTTAGTCACAGAATGTTAGTTCTGGCACAGAGCTGGAAAGGAAAGGCTATTTAGGGGCTAAAGCTGGTCCAAGATAATTAAGGTAATTAAGGTCTGGACCTGTAACATTCCAACCTCTCTGCCTCACCGCAGTTCTAAGCAGATAGGCCAGTCTTTGCAGACACAGCTTTTCCCAGTTCTCATTCATAGAGGGGAAGATGGCTGCCAGAGAGTCCACGTAGTACTTGGTTAGCCAGTAATTGCAGATGATGTGCTTGGAGGCTGTCTTCTTTCCTGTTGCTGTGACAAAACTCTGTGACCAAGGCAACTTATAACGGAAATAATTTAATTGCACTTAAGGCTTCAGAGAGTTAGAGTCTATGATGGCAGAGCAAAAGTGTGCTGGCAGGAACAGCTGAGAGCTCACATCTTAATCCACAAGCCCGAGACAGATGGAAAAGCTACCTGAGAATGACAAGAGCATCCAAAACCTCAAAGCCCACCTCCGGGCAAAGACCTCCAAGAATGCCAGACCCCTTAATCCTTCCCAAACAGTTCAACCCACTAGGGATGGCATTCAAACTTATGAGCCTATGGGGGTCCATTCTCATTCAAACCACCACAGAGCCCTAAGTTCCCTCTCTGGCCAGACAAAATACAAATGTGGGTATGTTATATAGGACAAGCTGTTCTTAATAGCTCAGGGCTATTGGTCCCTGATTGTCTTTTCTAGTTGTGTGTGGATTTTCCTTATCATTGCTCTTCCATGACCTTGGGAATGATACTGCCATAGTCATTCACTTCTCTCCCTCTCATTAATATGTTTCTCAGGATGTCATCTGACTTCAGCATTTTCTCATTGCGGCAGGCACTGACAATTATGTTGGAAACTGTACGATTAGCATTGCTCACAAGGGTCCATCCTCCTGAACCCCTATAAGTACCACCCTTTGCCTTCTAGCAGCCATCACATGCTTGTGGCCTTAGGTTCTCCATGTTTCTCTGCTTCTTCTGGGGCTTGTGGAAGAAGAACTGGAGGGGAACCAGAATTCAGCAAGAAGGACAAGTAGAGACTGGGTTAATTTGGTTAAGAAGTGAAGAAAGCCTGAGCTAAGGCAGTGGCTGATGGATAAAATTGCCAGATGTCCTCCATAAAAATACCAGGCACCAGGCCAAGCTTGGGGGAGGGGTGTTGGTAGACAGCCGAGGTATTGGAAATATTAAATTTAAACAGTATCTTATATGCCAATATAATCCACTTATTTTGTTCAACTTTTATACTTCTTTTTAATTTTTCTTTTTATTTAAAATAGATTATTTTCTCATACAGTATATTCTGATTATAGTTTCTCTTCCCTATGCTTTTCCCATTTCCTCCTCTTTCTTCTCCTTCCCCCTCTCTTCCTTCCCTTCCCTTCCTTACTCCCTCCCTTCTTTTCCCTCCCCTCTGGATCCACTTTCTTTCTCTCTCTAATTGGAAAAGAACAGGCTTCTAAGGGAGGGCAGGATTGGGAGGGAATGAGTGAGGCGGCTACAGCTGGAATTCAAGGTGAATAAACTGTAATTAATAATAATAATAAAAAAGAACAGGCTTCTAAGAGAAAACAACCAAACACGACAAAATAAAATATAAGAAGATAAAACAAAAAACATCACATCGAGGCTGGACAAGGCAACCCAACTAAAGGAAAAGAGCCCCAAGAGCAGACACAAGAATCAGAGACCCACTCGTTCACACACTCAGGAATCCCATAAAAATATTAGCTGAAAGCTGTGGTGTAGACACAGAGAACCTGGTACAGACCCAGAAAGGCCCTGTGCTTGTTGCTTCTGTTGTGTCTGTAAGATCATATGAACCTTGCTCAGTTGATTGAGAGGATCTTGTTCTTCTGGCACACATGCACCCCCCCCCCCACACACACACAAGAGGTGAAAGCACAGCATATAGGAGTTGGTTCTTCTTCCACCATGTTTGTCCCAGGGATTGGACTAAGATTATCAGGCTTGGTGGCAAGTGTCTTTACCCACTGAACCATTATGCTGGCCCTATGTGTGTCTCTGTTACAATTCCCCAGTAAAAAATGTTAACAGGAAACAAAGGCAGGATTCTAAAATGCTTTCATGTGTAAAGTCAGACATTCCCAGAACTATTGCAGGAAGATCTCAACACACAAGCCTTTGATCAAAAGAGCAACCAGAGAGGTGAAGATAGCAGTGGCCATGTGAAAAGTCAACCATTCACAATTTTTTTCTTTGCCTCTGGGAAGAAGTGGCCAATCCCTGCTACCTTCTGAGAACATTAACAGTAGAAGCAACATTCATCTTGTCTTTGCTAAGGAGACCTGGGGAACTATGTCTGCTGTGTTTTGTGTTATGAAATGTGGCTCACACATAGCAGGCAAGGCTTTGCCATGAGAAGAGGAAGAGGAAGAGGAAGAGGAAGAGGAAGAGGAAGAGGTAGCAAGTAGGTATGAACCTCCAACCTCTAATTTCTTCTTTCTTTTTTTTTTTTTTTTGTTTTTCGGGACAGGGTTTCTCTGTGTAGCTTTGGCTGTCCTGGATTCACTTTGTAGACCTCAGACTCACAGAGATCTGCCTTCCTCTGCCCCCCCTGAGTGCTGGGATTATGAGGGTGTAGTGCCACACCCAGCTGGACCTCTAGTGTCTGATATAGATAAAGCATATGAGGGCCAAGGAATCATGGGATGACCTTCCAAGCCCCTGATGAGTCACCAAGCACTGCCTGAGCCTACCTAGATGGATGGTTCCTTGATTAAGAGCATGGTGCTGCGCTACCAAAGGATGTACGTCTGCATCCCAAGACTCTTGTCAGGTGGGTCTAGACAACCTGTAAATCCAGCTCCAAGGGGATCTGATGCCCTCTTCTGGTCTCAGCCAGAATCTTCATACACGTGATATACATTCACACAGCCACACATACATGCACATAAATGAAAATAAAGACAAATCTTGAAAAAAATAAGCCACCTTTAGTCTGAGATTGTAGATGTGTGGTAAAACATGCGGCTTTCTTTAAACAAGGCTTTAAAATGCTTCTGGGGAAGGATCACTTGAAAGAGTAGCAGGGAGTCTACATGTATTTTCTGTTGTGGGTAATTGGAGGCAGGAACTGATTCAGTGACCATGGAGGGATGTTGCTTTCTGGCTTGCTCCCCCCTGGCTTGCTCAGCCTGCTTTCTTATAGAACCCAGAACAACCAGCCCAGGGGTGGCACCAGCCACAGTGGGTTGGATCTCCCTCATCAATCACTAATTAAGAAAATGCTGTACAGGCTTGCCTACAGCATGATCTTATAGAGATATTTTCTCAGTTGAGGTTACTTCCTCCCAGATGACTTTAGCTTGTGCCAAACTGACATAAAACTAATCAGTACACAGGCATAGTTAGAGATCTTGAGATGATCTTATGTTAGGATGCGTCCCAAATGCAATGACAGGTGTCAAAGAAGACACACAGGAACTTAAGGGAGGCCATGTGAAGATGAAGGTAGACATTAGAGTAACACCAGATGGCAAACACTGTTCAGGTCCTCAGCAGTGAGTGAGACATGGAGAAGACGACTCTCCCTGAATGTCACCAATAGGACCAGCTCTATAAATCTCCACTCCAGAATTCTGGCCTCCAGGATGGTGGAGGATGTCTTACTGCTGTTTCAATCCCCTAAGGTAATGATAATTTTTTTTTTGTTTTAAAACAGGGTCTTTTTTTATAGGTCATGCTGGCCTGGAACTCACTATGTACCCTGGGTTGTCTTTAAATTTGTGATCCTCCTGAGTTAGCCTCTCAAATTTGTTTTGCAGCCTCAGGAAACTAATAGACTCACAGTTTCTCCATAAGAATCTCTGAGCAGAACAAGATGGCACCAGTGAACATTTAAAACTGGACAGGGAAAGCCTGTCCATTTTTATGTAGGTCTTAACCCTACATGAAAATCTATAGGCAACCGAGGAAAGCTGGGACTCAGAGAAGTGGCCGTCTCTAGGGAAGAGCACACCAGTTGGTTGTCCATCGCCAAACAGTCAGCCCTAAAAACATACCTATAAGTAACATTCTACAGACCAAACAAGAATCACTTAGGAATATATATATGTACGTACACATATACACGCCATAACAGTGAAAAAACAGGCCATGAATTTGAAGAAGGGTGGGGAGGAGTATGTGGGATTTGGAGTATATGAAAAGATTTGGAGGGAGAAAAGGAAAGAAGAGATGTTGTAATTAAATCATAATATACAAATAGACAAAAATTTAAAGAGGATTCCTTCATGGAGAGTGGAGGTGCTCATGAGGTTCCACCCTCTGCAGAAGGAGTAGCAATTACTATTGCCCAGGGAGGAAAGGTGATTTTCTTCAGTGATGTAGGCACTGATAATTTGCTCATGTAAATAATCTCCAACTCATGCTCATTCAAGAAAATCATTTAAATTCTGGAGTCACAACTCCCCCCCTCCCCAAATCCAACAAACAAAGAACAAAAGAAATAAAAGTAGAAGGGAGAATTGTTGAAGAGAAGGGTGCTCAGTCGGAATGGGAAGGGGGATGAGAAGGCAGTGGGAGAGGGAAAGGGAAGAGATGCTTCATATACATGGGTGGTATTTCCAAAGAATGAAAACATTTAAAACCCCCTAACACATAAGCATTTTAAAAATGGCCGATTGAGAGAAAGAGAGAGACACAGAGAGAGAAAGAACAAACTTAGAGCAGGAACAGCCCCAGCAACTATTTGATTCCTTTGGGGTGCACCTTTACTGCTTTTTTTTTTTTTTTCTGGCTCTGAAACTTGTTTGACTGAAGAAATTTTTGGCTACCCAACTCAACCCTCATATATATATGTTTACATATATATGTATATATAATGCATATAGCACACACACACACACACACACACACACACATATATATATATACATATAGTATACACACATATGTACATTTTTTGAGGTAGAATTTTATGTATCCTAGGCTGGTCTCCAAGTTACATGTATCAGAAGATGACTTTTAACTCCTGATCCTCTTGCACACACCTCCTCGGTGCTGGGATTACCGACTACCGACGCATATCATCATTTACAGTTTTTGTGGTGCTGGGAATCGAACCTGGGGGGGTCACACAAGCTAGAAGAGCCCTTTAGTAGCAGCAGTACATTCCCAGTACTTGAACTCAGGTTCTTTACCCATTTTTATCAAAGTAATGAGCTAAATTCTTTCTTTTCTTTTTTTGAGATGATTTCTTGCAGTGTGATCAAGTCTGGCCTGGAAGTCTGGCCTGGAAGTGCTGAGATTACAGGTGTGTGTCACCGCGCCTAGTTGTAGTTAAATCAGCTGCAAAAGCTGTTAACTAGACAGCCCAACATTCCACTCTGATTGTATCGCATATTGCCACCAGGTGGCACCTAACTTTTCTAATGTCGGTGCAACAAGACTAAGGTTCGGGTGGTGCTCACCTCTAGTCCCCGGACTAAGGTGGTTGGGACCGGAAGACGATGGCTTCCAGAATAGCAGAACATCGAGGTGGGCTACAGAGCTAGACCCTCAGAAAAATGATTCCAGACACCCTCAAATTCCAGATACCCCTCAAATGGATTTACTTTCTTCGGCATGGGTGGATGTAGGAGTATCACAAGATATTTGACCCCATTGTGAACCCTGAGATTGTGAACTGTAAAAAAAAAAAAAAAAAAAAAGGTTTCTTGTTTGGTGTGGCTCAGCCCTACCACTCGCTCCTTTAATCCAAGAACTTTCTATTGTAGACAGGTGATTATGGTGTGCCTCAGCCCTAGGGCACACCTTTAATCCAGGAGCCTTTTGTACCAACAAGATTAAATAACGTTAACCCTAGGTCAAAAGGAGTAGCAAGCAACCAGCTGTCAGGGAGTAAACAGGAAGGAGGGACATGGAGAGAAGGGTACTTAAGACAGCGCAGAGAAGAAGAAAGGGCTTTTGGCTTTTTCCTTGTGGGACATGAGCTGAGTAGAAAGGCTTTTTCTTCTGGGATGTCAGCTGAGTAGGAAGATCTGTTGAGTGCTTTCTCTGCCTCTCTGAGCTAGTAGGTTTCCACCCCAATATCTGGCTCCTGAATCTTTATTGGTAAAATTGATTGACTGGGATTGTCATTCTTTACAACAGGGGAGCTGTCTCTACTCCACAAATTTGAGGAATGAAGTCAGTATGGAATTAGTCTAGTAACTGCCTATGAGGCCCATAGCCTACACTTTTACCCATCACCAGCTAGAAGAGTCTACCACGGAAAGAGTTCCCCAAAAACTTATTCCCAACATCCTCCTTTCTCTAATTCAGCTTGCTCCTTTGCAGTTTCACACTGAGGTTAACCCCACTTTCTTTGTCATTTCTGCCCCACACTCTCTTACTCCCACACTCCCGGAGGACAGGGCTTCTAGAACACTCAAATTCTCACTGGTCTGGAAGTCTTCACATCTTTAGCTTCATAGCATGGCTGTTTGTCTTCCCCAGTTTGCATCCCATTCAAGGATGTAAATCTCTTTCAGCTTGACACCTGGCTGGAGAAAGGACTCGAAAGGCTGTCTCTAAGGCTGTCAGATCCACTGGTGACAATCTGCAGGTGGAATCCACAGCCCAATAAAGTCTAAACACTTCAAAGGAAGCTGACAGTTGGCACATGGGTATGTGTCCAGCAAGGGCCAATCAGTATGCGTTCTTGGACACTCTTCAAGGACAATTCTATAAACCAAAGGCCCCTCTTCCAAAAAATCATCCTCTCCCTTGCTTGGGCAACTTTCCTCAGAAATGTTGGGAAAATATCCAGAGATGAGGCTCAACCAAGACTTCCTTCCTTGCTAAGGGCCATAGTTCAAAAGCAGAATCTCTGCCAAGAAACTGTCTACATTCAGACACCACAGAGAGCACACTGCATTGAGTTGGAAAGGAGAAAGTCATCTTTGGTATGCAAACACCCTGAGAAATAAAACCTAAGCTCCAGGACAAAAGGGAGCTGTATAGACTAGGTCCAGTTCACAGGGAACACCCATATGTGGAAATGAATGTAGTTTATCCTGTGGATAATGTGAGGTTTTATATCTCCAGGACCCCCAAACACAGCAGATGCCCTTCATGCTATGCCACAGGCATGCTAAACATTTGGTGATTAACTGGCTATCCTAGAAATCAGCCTGGTCAAGGTCTTTGCTCATGGAGTTAAAGAAGAGCCTGCATTGGGCTGGAGAGATGGCTCAGCTGTCTCAGCTGTTAAAGGCTAGGCTCACAACCATAAATATAAGAAGAGCCTGCACAACACTCCGGTCAGTCCCATAGAACCCTTTCCCCCATGAGAAACACGTCAGATAAGAATTTTAAAAACTGAAATGGGGGGGGGGGGATAGTAGCAACAGACAGTTTGTGACTCCAGTTTTGCTTCTAGAGGATAATGAATATTTCTGCAAGTCAGGAAGGCAGTGGGAAGACAGAAGGTACAGAAGCATGCACATGTGTGTGCATGCTTATGCTGGATACATCCATCTCCAAATATAACACAAACCAGTGCCCTGTATGTCGAGATACACAGAACACAGAAGCAAAGTGTTTGCTGACGTCAACGAGACCTTATCAACCTACACTAGTTTGTGTTGTGAGAGATTCTTGATCCTGGAGACAGAAAGTTGCATCCTTTAGTAAGACAGATGGGGAGCAATGCATGGATATGCCCCTTCTTGCAACTAGATCCCAGAAGCTTCAGAAAGGGTGAGGAGGAAGGAGAATCAAAGACTGGACAGTCCCATTTACCCAGACAGACTTTTCAGTTTTTGTTTTGTTTTGTTTTGTTTTGTTTTTCTGATGAGGATTAGGAAGAAAGGAGCAAGGATTACTCCTAATTTACTGCCCTTGTCAGAAGGCAGCTCCAAGCAGGGAAGCCAGCAAGTGGATTATGAAAAGAAAACAAACCGAGAGAAAAGAGAGCAAGGGACAAACTGAATTCTGTAAGATTTATTCATTTGATTTTAAAAGGAAAAGGGACTCATCCCAATGGTTCACCTTCCTATGAACCCTGGATTTCCCCCCAAATCTTGATGTCCTGACTGTGAGGTAGATCAGAGCTGCTTTGTGCCTAATGTGAGAGGTGGTGCTTGGAGAGTCATAGTGAGGAGCCAGGGACAGAACCTCAAACTTTGTTGTTTTTTTCCTGGCTTCTTGCCCTCAAACTAACCAGAGACACAGAGCCTGGAGAATCACATCGGGGTCAGGAAAGCAGGAGTGGGGGGGAGGTAGGTAGAGTTCTTTCTTTGTCCTATGCACACAGCACATACACGAGCAGGGTGATGGGAACCCCTCCAAGGCCATCAGGCTGCTCCCGGGGCTGCCAGGCACAGGTGGCCTGACACCCCAGAGGCTGAGGTAGTGATGAAGTTCGAGGTGGGTCTTGGACACCCTCTCTCGGAAAGAGAGGATGGTGAAACCCATTTGGTAAGAGTTCCCTTTCACATCTGGTCTAGTCAGCAATCTCTGGAGAGCTGAGGTTTCCGGGATTCACTCTGAGCAGAAATCAGGGCTTTTACAGAAATTCTGCATCCGTGGAGTCATTTCTTGCTTTTCTGGCTTAAAAAAAAAAATATCCCCAGAAATCCTGCAAAACGGAAAGAACATTTCTTGGGAGTAACCAGTCAAGGGGTGGGGGGAGGGTGTACCTATCACTGGAGGGGAGGGGCCAGTGACTCGGGAACCCTGAAAAGCATATTTACTTTTCAAAGTATAGCGACCATCCAACACCCAGACCCCAAATCCCAGTCTAGAGCTCCAATACTGTCCCTGAGAGAGGGGTGCAGCTCAAAGTCCAACTCACAGGTTCCTTGCTTGATCTTCATGGTCCTTCATGTGGGAAACGGACGCTCACCTTCGTAGCCACCAAACCTTTGGGGAAAAAGTGGAACTGAGGCTGAGGGATTGGAACGTCCATTACTAAGGATGTCCCAGCCAGGTGTTGAGATGGCTAGAACCTGGGCGCCTGAAGAACGGACCTAGAAAACCTAGACTTAGAGCCAGCCAGGGAGGTCAGAGACCTGCTAGCGGAGCAGCAGTTACTTGTGGGTCTCATCTGGTCCTAGAGATTGGTCCCCCCAAAAGGAAGGGCCCTAGATCCCATTTTAGTTCCTGCTTCGTTTCTGCCCTCTCAAGGCAAAGACTTTGTCTATACCTGCCCTCCGCCAACACCAGCCTCAAAAGTAGAGACACAAGGAGTCTCCACCCGGAACGCCCCCTCCCCGGGTCCCCTGCCTGTGTCCCCTACCTGTTGAGCGGAGGGCTCTGCCTGGACTCGGCGGGGCTGGCTGGGAAGGTGACAGCGCGCGGCTCCTCCCGCCCGCGGCCACCGCAGCTGCACAAAAGACGCCGGAAGGCGTCGCGAAAGTCCGGGCTGCGGCAGTAGATGAGAGGGTTGAAAGCGGAGTTGGCATAGCCCAGCCAGTTCAGGGCGATAAAAACCCCGTTGGGAACTATAGAGGGCCCCGCGAGAGCGCGCAGCACGTTGGCCAGGAAGAAGGGCAGCCAGCACAGAGAGAAGATGCCCATAATGAGACCTAAGGTGCGTAGGGCGCGGTGTTCCCGGAGCGGCAGGAGGCGCGCCGGCCGCCGGCCGCAGGAGGGCACTCCATCCGGGGCCTCGCCTGTCCCGCCCGCGACAGGGGACGGAGAGCGCGACGGAGGCCGTGGAGACTCCTCGGGTGGGAAGCGGCCCAGCTCCCGGCGCAGCAAACGCCGTTGGCGCTTAGCCACCACGAACACTCGGGCATAGACGAAGAGCATCACAAGGAGCGGAAGGTAGAAGGAGACGGAGGAGGAGAGCAGCGCGTAGGGCATGTTGGAGGCGAAGGAACAGCAGCGCGGGTTGGAGTGGCACTCCTGTGCCTCGGCGTCCGCCCCTACCCGCCACCACTGGCTCATGATGGGTGCAAAGGACACGGCGGCGGACACGATCCACACCAGGACCACGGCCGCCCGGGCGCGGCGCTTGGTAACCAGCGAGCCATAACGCAGAGGGTTGGTGACAGCCAGGTAGCGGTCCACAGCCAGGGCGCACAGGGTCTCGATGCTGGCGGTTACGCAGAGCACATCCACTGAAGTCCACAGCTCGCAGCCAGTTGCGCCCAAGGGCCAGTGACCAGTCAGCGCCAGCGTGGCTCCTGGTGGCATTACCAGGAGGCCCACTACCAGGTCAGCTGTGGCCAGCGAAGTCACGAACACGTTGGTTATGATCTGGAGTCTCGGCGTGCGGGCGATGGCTATGATTACCAACAGGTTGCCTCCCACTGTGGCCAGCGCCAGCAACGCCCCAACCAATGCCGCTGCCCAGGGCACCCCTGGGAACCCACTCGCAGCGTTGGCTGCACTGGGGTCCAAGGTGGGGACATCTGACCACAAAGCCAGAGAGCCGTTCTTGTGAGGCCACGGAGCCATCTCGTGTCGCGCTTGGGGTGGGAAGATTCCCCCAGTCCCCCCTGACTCAGGGAAGGGGGCAGTAGGACTTGGGAACAACTCCTCCACCCTGGGCCATCTTCCCTAGTTGCTGGGAGACGTCTGTCAGCTTCCCTCCATCTCACCCTAGATGCTGGGAGGAGTGGCTGCTTTTAAAGGAGCAGCGTCCAATAGTCAGGAGAGAAGCCTCTGGTGGGAATTGGAGGGTGGAGAGGAACGGCCTGCCTTGGCACTCCCCTAGCACCGGGGTTTCCTGGAGCTCAGCAGCGACTTCCTGGCAGAACCTGTAGCAACCCTACAAAGAAAGGGAGAACCTCCCACCCTACCCCTTACCCAACAAGGAAGGTGACCCTCCCGGCGTGATAAACAAACAAACAAATAAATACTAAGGTATCCCCTCTCCTACTTGGATACTTGGATGCCCTCCCTACGGTAGGTAGCTTACTGTGTGAGATAGGCTCTGTATATGTTGATTAGAATGGTTAGGACCTCCGATTTTTCTGCCTCAACCTCCCCAGTACTGGGATTACAGGCCTGTGTACCACCACTCCGAACTCTAAGGCCCTTTACCTGAAGCCATAGCAGGTGGACTAGTGTAATTTTCTCTCTGAGCTGATGAGATCTGTCCCCTTTCCCTTCCTTCAGTTTTACCTACTCTCTCTTCTTGTCTACTTTTTGAAAGTTTTCTTCTTTTCAGTTATTGGAGACATCAGCTTGTTTCAGGAATCATTCTCATTTCACTTGGCATCCCCTAGGTTGTGATGCTAAGGGCTTCTAATTTCCACCCTTCTCCTACAGTGCCCCATCTATAAATATTTTTCCTAGAAGATTTCTAGGGGGGGAAAAAACCCCTCCAAATTCTGAAGTAATAATGAAGCATTAAAAACAGAGAATGGAGCTGGGGTGTGGAGGCTCACTCCTGTAATCCCAGCACTCTGGGAGGCAGAGGCAGGCAAATCTCTGTGAGTTCAACCCAGCCTGGTCTACAAATTGTCCAGGACAACTAAGGCTACACAGAAAAACCCTGTCTCAAAAACAAAAACAAAACACAACAAAAACCAAAACACCAAAAAACAAAAAACCAACCAACCAACCAACCAACCAACCAACCAACCAACAAACAAAATAACAAAACAGCGAATGGGGGCTGAGAATGTAGCTCAGTAATAGAGTGCTTACTTGGCATTCTGGAGGCCCAGCACTGAAAGAGAGAGAAAAATAAGTATTAAGTAAAGAAAGACAGACTGGGTTTGAGGCTACAGTTTGTCAAGCAGAGCGGTTCTCAACCTGTGGGTTGTGACCACCACAGTGGCAATAAATCAGATAGTTACATTACGATTCATAACAGCAGCAAAATGACAGTTATGAAGTAGCAATGAAAAGAATTTTATGGCTGGGGGTCACCACAACATGAGGAACTGTATTAAAGGGTGGCAACATTAGGAATGCTAAAAAACCTTCAGTTTTAGGTTTTCCAAAAGAAGAGAAAAGAAAAGAAAAAACAGTGTTTTTTTTTTTTTTTTTTTTTTTTTTTTGTCACTTGTTTTCATCAACTTCTTGGAGATTTTATACATAAGAAACTAGAATTGGGGAACTCACACTGCATGTGAATAGGTACATTAGGCGTCTCTCTCCATTATTTTCCCCTTTATTACCTTGACGCAGGGTTTCCCACTCAGCCAGAAAGCTTTTGTTTTGTCTAGGATGGCTGCTTCTCAGCTCTTGAGATACACCTGCCTCTGCTTCCCAAGGCTGGGTTATGGACCTGTGGAGCCACACCCAATTCTTTACTTGGGTGCTAGAGAGTCAAACTCAGTTTCTTACGCTTGCAGAACAAACACTCTCACCTACTGAACTGTCTCCCTAGGCCCCCACACTGCATTTCTGGAGTGTGTAGAGGGAAAGGCCTGGTACTTTAATGCCTCTAAAGTCTCTTATACAGTACTTTTCCTTTCCTGAACACCAGCCCCTTTGAGCTTCCTCCCCTCACCCAGTCTTTTAGAGCCTCACCCTGCCCTCCAGTACCAGTAAACAGTTCTGGGTGTGGGGATGAAAGTCTTAGAAATAAGCCTCAGGGGGTTAGGGAGATGGCTAAATCACTGAAGTGCTTGCCTTGCACGCAGAAGGACCCGAGTTCGAGGATTTTCAGGACCTACGAATAAAGAAGGCTGGCGTGATGGTCTGCCCACAGAATCCCAGAGTTGAGGATACCCCATCAACACTGACCCTTGAGCTGCCTTATTTCCTCCCCTGAAACAATGGGACAATAGAGAAAAAAGAATAGTGGAAAATGCCTCCAGGGCAACCCCATGCCATGTTCTTTTGAACAGCTCTATATTTCAAAAGCACACTGTATAGTCACTCGTCTAGGCAATCCCTCTGGGAGGCTGAAACAGGGGTTGGGAGGGGAAGAGAGAACCTAAAATTATCCCTGAGGAAAAAAGACCAGCTGGCTCCCAGGGACCCAGCAGCTCACTTCTCCATGAGTGGGGACTGTCAGGGGCTCTCAAGTCAATACTTGCCTTCTCTGTCCCATGGAGTAACCCATTCGGGCTTTGTAGCTCCCCTCTGCTGCCCCTACCCCTGCCCCAGGCGTGCCAGGGTGGTGTAGGCTGCATTTGGCTTGTTGATGATCATCAGGGTGATTGCACCCAAGTCGTGTTTTGCAACACCCCAAAGTGCTGCCAGTTATCGCAAAGGGGTGTCATAAGATTCTCGACAAGCAATCTGTAAGACAAATACATGCCATTTGGCAACTTTTTTTCTTTCTTTCTTTTTTTTTTTTTTTTTTTTCAGGACATAAGAGTAGGTTGGGGAAAGAGATCTGTCCCAGACATACTCAAGGGCTGTCACTACTTTAGTGAATAACTGACCTTGTTGTTTGAGAAAAATATGCAAAAATGATTGTATTTCTGAAAAAGACCAAGAGCCCCCAGTCATAAGAGCATAACTGTGTGTGGCAAACGATTAGTCTAGGAACCAAATATTGTGAGAATAAATGTGCCAGACCCCTGGTCTCAGAGGCCTGGGGCTGGCAGAGCCCTGTCCAACTACTCTGCCTCCTTCCTCATCCTCAACATTTTATCTCCCTCTCATGTCACAGTGTGTAATTACTACCCCTGTCCTTTCATACCTGTGTAAATGGGTTTTGTCTGTGAACAGAACTGTTATATATAAATAAGGCATACAAATTATACATTTGTAATTTTGGAAGTCATTGCTACATTCTCTCCCAGGACGATATGCCTGTTTGCAGGCTCACTATCACTTTTGGTGACCAGCTGGGGGTTGCAAGCCAATGGCCTGATGCTCTGGGAAGCCATCCTAATGGCTGGGCCTAGGGGAATTAGCGTTGCCTGGTCTGTAGAGGTCATCCAACTCTGGATAGACACATACATTGCCCAGAGAGAGTGTTGCTCAGGCCCAGTCCCCCATGACCTTTGTTTTATGCCCTTGGAAGCAATCAGTGAGTGTAGGGGCCCTCAGATGCTGAAGGTGGACCCCCAGGTTGCTGGCTATGAGTTAGAAGCTCCAAGGATGCGCTGTCTGTGTCTGAAAGAAGAGCGATCTGTCGTCAGATTGCTCAGAGCTCAGAGCCAGCCAGAGCAGCAGCTACTTGATGGACAGAAGTTCTGTTAGCAGGAAGTTTTGTCCCCGAGAATGTGCAGAAGCTGTGGTCCCACAGACATTGAGATTGGGCTTGTACATATGTTTCTCTAGATGACACAGCAGGAAGAAATCCGGCAGGGTTTGTGTGGCTGTGGCCTTGTACCTGGTCTAAGACCACACGTGTTAGAGGTGGGTGTATATAGTACATCTATGCGTGTTTTCTATTTTCGGTGCTGAAAATATCTATTTTGAACCCCAGGTCTCACGCCACTAAGCATATCCGTCAATTCTGAGAGATGCTTCCAGGCACGGAGAAGTGGCTACATCCTTCCAGTCATAACCTACTCTTCTGCTTTAAGGTTCTGGGAAGGAGAGGTGTGCCATGGCTTGTAATCCTTGCACTTGGGAGGCTAAAGTAAGAAGATGCTGAGTTGAAGAATAGCCTGGGTTACATAGTGATACTCTGTCTCAAAAACAAAAGCAAATAAAGAAGCTCTTGGAAGGCCACAAGACTGAGGGGACATTTGCCCTTGCTTTAGTTGTCTCTCTCCTCTCTGTCCTGGGACAACTGGCTTTTAACGTTTTTATGAACATGCAGGTGGCTTCTCAAGAGTGGTTTGCTCCCACTGTTTCTCCTTCTGCAGCAGGTACTTCAGGGGCTTAGGACTGAAGTGGCTTATGAACAACAGCTGGGGGACTAGGGATATAACATTCCCAAAGCCCTTGGTTTCTGTTAGCATTACATAAACTGGACATGGCAGCACACACTTGTGATCCTAGCAACCAAGAGCTGAAGGCAGGGGGTCAGAAGCTTAGAATATTCTTGGCAACATACCCCATTCAATGCCAGTCAGGCACTGAACTCAGTATTTAAAAACAAACAAACAAACAAACAAACAAACAACAAAGAGTTCTCTAAATAGTTTTTCCTTCTCCTTTTTAACAGTGCTGGACAAGCCTTCTACCACTGGGCTATCCCCAGCCCTCATTTGACTCTTTTGTTTTACACAGGTCTCAATAAGTGGCCAAAGTCTGGCATTGAAATCACTTTGTAGCCTAGCCAGGGCTTGAAGTTATAATCTTCCCAATGAGCTCTCACCGGTAGCTGAGATTATAGGTTATCACATGCCACTCTAAAACAGCTATTAAAGATCAAATCCAATACCAGCACTTAGAGAGTTAAATACCACTTGCAGAGGCTTATTCCTAACAGGTGCACAGGCAGAGGAGATGCAGGCTCTTCTGATGGCCATAACTTGTCCTCCTTCCCAGCCAGACTGTGTCAGCAACACCTTCTACTCCAGCACCGGACAACCGTGGACCACCTCCTCCCTGGAGTCAGGGAGGAGGCCCAAAGCTGCAAAGTCACCCTAAAAGAAGACATTTTGTGTCCTTTTGCAAATTTGACTCTACACACATTTGTGTGAAGGAGAGGCGGAGAAAAGGCTTCCATTCTTAGGAAACAAAAGGTACTCATCCAAGGGATGTTCTGGGACGAGGGCTTTCTACTAGAGGGAAAATTGGTTGACAGAATTTTTTTTTTAAACCAGTGTCTTATGCTTATGTTTTATTTTTAATTTGACTTAATTTTGCATGTTGGGGATGGAACCCAGAAACTTGTGAGCATGCTAAGTAGGAGGCCTATTGTGAACCTGGTCCTCCTATTTTATTTCTTGTTTATCATTGGAGGAAGGAAACCAAGAGTTGACCTTCTAGGACTGGTGAGATGACTCAGTGGCTAAAGGCCTTGCTCCTCTTCCAAGAGACCTGAGTTCAGTTCCCAGAACCCACACCAGTTAAGCTCACAACTACAAGTAAGTTCAGGTCCAGGGACCCAGAACTCTCATCTAGCCTCTGTGCACAGATATACATATACATGTGTATTTATGTATATATGCATGCATATGTGTATACATACATGCACATATACATATATACAAGTATATGTAATATACATATAAATAATAAAATAAAAATGAGCTGGTCCTTCAATTCCTGAGCAGGAAGACTAACCCAATGACTATATCAGAGAAGTTCCTCCCAAGGCCTGGGAAAAAAGGTCACAACCATACCCAAAGCCCAGACAGAAATCTTTAGGTCTCTGTCCAGTAAACAATCTCTCCTTAACAGGAGGGAAGCAAACCAGTGTGGGAGAAGAGCACAGAGAGGGGTGCCTGTCTCCTATAGAGAAATGTTTCATCACCTTTCCAGCTATGGCTTGGCTTGTGGGGAAATAGCCATGCTATTCAGGCCTCTTGCCCAGTCTCTCCCTCTTCCTCAGGAGGGAAGGCTCAAACAAGGCCAGAACCTGTCTGGTGAAGAGGAGGCTGGAAGTGCGGAAGGAAGCTGCTTGGCTGTGCCTCTCCTACTAGACCATGTCTCCCTCCCCGTGGAGCCTGTGTTAGGGGAAGATGGTGGGCTGAAGTCTGAGGGGCAAGATGCAAAATAGTAAGGAAGGTCCCTCTCCTATTTAAGGCAGGTTGAACCTACCTGGGTAGCAAAGGCTCATCAGCAAAGACACAACGTCTGATTGCCAGCAGGAGATGCTGGGGCAGAGGTGGGGGGCAGTTTCCAAAGAAGCCATGGGTAGGGAGAAAATGCAATGTTTTTTTCCTCAAGAGGAGACATGTCATTCTGTTTCTAGTTGGGAGAGAATATACTTCTCTTCTGGAAATAAATAGAAAATAGAAGGAAGAGGGATTTCCTTGGGTCAGCCAGCCTGAATCATCTCTAGAAGGCCTTTCTGGTACAGCTGTAGTCACTGGATTTTCAGTTTTCTGTCATCACTGTTCCCAGCCACCCACCTGTCTTGTGTAGTCTTATTATGCATACTGACAAAGAAGTGACTAGGATTCAGCTCCTTCCCCTGGGTTGGAGACCCTGAGCATCCCAGGGAGATCTGGGGTTTTACTTTGTTCTGCCAAAGGAGTCCTTCCTGGTTTGGTAGGCATCTTTGGGAAGTGTGGCTTTGTCCTGTGATGGAGAAGGGGAAAAAAAAAAAGCATGTCTAGAACTCATCAAGGGGATGTATTTGAAGAGATCTGCTATACCTCGACACAGCTTTCCACGAACAGATAGGCTTTCTCACTTCTAGAATGACAGTCCATTTAGCCTCTGTCTTCCCAACAGTGTGGACATCAAGCAAAAAAGAGATGGCACTAACAAGGGTCACATACCATGCCCCTCTTTGACTCAAGCCTGTCCGCAGTGTCTATGAAACATTGCCTCATGGCTGTGCTGCAAGCTACTGGCAGCAGAAAACGGTCGGAGGGGTGTGTGTGTGTTTTCCTTGTATAAACAGCACTGTTCAGATTTACTGAGGGGACATGTGTGAGGTCAGAGAAGAATGGGGCGATGGAGATGGGAAGGAAAGCCAATTCTCTCAGGTCTAAGCTAAGAAGCTTTCTCTTCTTGCTCTATGGACAGGAAACTGAGAATATGTGGAGAATTAGGGAAACGGAGGCAGAAGGAGGGCTACATAGAGGAAGCTGTCAACACTAGCTTCTGCTTCCTGGAGTTTGGTTGCTCCCTGGTTCCCTGAAGGAGACAAAAGGGCAGCTCCGGTGGTGAAGTAAGGTAGCAGCACAGGAGTACAACTTTAGCTTAGGGTTTGAAAAGTCTGAGCTCAAGCACCCACACCCCAAGACAGAACAAGCAGAACCAACCAAACACAAAGATTGAGAGAAAGAAGAGTAAAGTTCTGAGTGGTAGCGAATCTGAGAGGACTAGGCTTTCTTCAGAGCCTCAAGGGTGGCCTTGCTTATAAGAGCAGCTTATCTTCTAGGCCAGATGAGTGGTCCTGGGTGGGGAGCCGGGAGGCAAAGATGGAGAGAATGTACACCATGCCAGGAATGTCAATTCTGCCTTGAGATGTGGGGCAGGGGGAGGCAGCTCTGGCTTTCTCAAGTCATCTTTTTTTTTTTTTTTTTCCCTAGATAGAACCTATTGCAATATCCAAATGATGTCATTGACATGGAAGGCCAATGACTCCTGTGGCTCCCAGGATCCCCCTGATACATAGAGTATCAAGATGAAATGGTATTAAGAAGGAGAAAAGTCCTAGCTAGGGCTGGCTGGGCTACCTCCATTCCATCACCCCTCTCTCAGGAAGGAGAAGAAAGAGATGACAAGCTGTCGGAATCTGTTTCAGCAGCAAAATTAGGGTTTGGGGACAAGAGAGAGCCATTGTTCTAGAGAACCAAAGAGGGCTGATGACATTCTCTTTGGATGGCCATACACTCAGAGGTACCCAGCGAGGCAGAGGCATCCATGACAATGCTCCCCTATTCAAGCACACGCAAAAATGAGCAAAACCGTGCCCAGAGCACAAACACTCCCCGTATAAATTCCAAACTAGAGGCACACACTCAGTGAGAACTTAGATGTGTGTTCTTATACGGTTGCCATCATCACAATCACAGCCATGCACACGCAAACCAAGCCCACACAATCACAGTCAGGAGCACACAAAAGGCCAGAGCCTGTACCCCACATGGCCACGCCTTATCCATTGAGCTGGGAATGAAACACTGAAGCCCAAGGATGCAAGAACTCCAACACCATGTGGAAGCAGGAGGAGGTCAGGGGCCAGCACCCTTGGCTGTGTCTCTCCCCACTCATCTCTCAGTAGTGGTGCTGACTGTACAGGGCTTCAAGTCTTGAGTCTGTCGTGGGAAAGTCTTTTTAAAGCATAAAAAGCAGAGCCTAAATTAAACCCAGCACAAGCGATACCGACTCAGAGGAAACAAATCACTGGCTAGCTCTGTCGTGCTGTCATTCATCCCAGAGAAACTCCTTAAGTGAATTTTCTTTGAGTTTGAGACCAGCCTGATCTGCAGAGCAAGTTCTAGGACAGCCAGGGCTACACAGAGAAACACCATCTCACCCCCACCCCTCCCCCAAAAAGAGTATGGCCGAGAAACAAAACCTCCGTTTTGTGTTATTTGTGTATTCATCAGTCTGAGTGGATGGGAAGCAACCATGGGCATCAGGGTAAATGTCTGAGTTGCTGGGAGGTGCCGGACTCTAGAAGGAGGCTAGTTCCTACAACATAAGGGCAGAAGAGAGAGTGAGCATCCATAGAAGCAGGATTCCAAGGGAGCAGGAAATCTCTGATTCAATAAATGCCACAAAGGAGTCTTGCAGATGAATGTTAATAAGTGATAAGAGTTGAAAGGGCACAGGAAAGATAAATCACATTGTGTTTAGAATATAATAGTGGGAGCAGCATTTTAAAAAAGTGTGTAAGATTACAGCCTGCTGCAGATTCTGTAAGCTGCCTTATGGAATAGCAGCACCTTGGGAAGGGCACCCAATGGTACTGAGCATTCGCGGTGACCCCTGCCTCACCTACCTCTATCCATTAAGACTTCCTTCCATTCAAATGCAGATGTAAGGCTAACTATATACTTCTCCTCTAACAAAAGTAATGGCCTGGGAACTGGGGATGGTTCAGATGGATAAAAGCGCTTGTGAAAGCATGGGGACCAGAATTTGGATCCTTAGCACTCAAGCAAACGTTAGGTGGGTACAGCAGCTCCCTGGTCACCCCAGTGCTGGGGAGGTGGAGACAGGGGATCCGTAGGGCAAGATGGCTAATAGACTAGTGAAATTGCTGAGCTCTGGATTCAAGTGAGAGACCCTGACTTGCTATCTAAGGTGAAAAGCAGTTGAGGAAGATACCCGACATCAACCTGTGGTCTCCACATGCATGCACACGTGTGAGTAGCTACATAGATTGAACATACGTACATGTGTATAACCATGCATGCATACACATACCAAAAAGTAATTTCTTTCCTTGGGCTTCTCTGATTCTCTGTCTCTCTCTTCAACTGTTATTTTGTCTGGCCTGGAACTTGATGTGATCCTCCTGCCTCTGTCTCCTGAGTGCTGGAGTCATCATCAGACCACATTATCTTCTTCTTGAATGGTACTGTGGGACCATGGTTTTCCCTCTCTCTCTTTGCTTCCTGATCACGAGGCAGGCAGTTCTGTTCTCCATAGGCTCCTTGCCATAATGTGTTACCTTGCCAGGTAATTAAGAAACCATGAACAGAGATCCCCCAAACTGTAATCCCAAACAAATCTTTTCTGTTTTTAAGTTGATTATGTCAGCTATCTGCCACAGTACAGAAACTGAACACAGTAGGTTGCAATTTTGGATAAAACATTTTATAAGAACCCTTCCTGAGAAGTGTTTGCCTAAGGGGAAATCACATGAGGACCCTCTATGCTTTGGGAGGACAATGGGGGAAAGTTCTTGTATAGCCCAGTGTGTGATATATTTGGAGCAATGGGCCATTTAATTATGGAAATCCTGTTTAGATTGATGCCCTGTGTGGTAAGCTGAGGTACAATTGATTGGTCCACGTCTCTGCATAAAACTTTGAAACAAGGAGCATTTTTGGTAAATAAGAGAATGCACTTGAAGCTGAGAGTCCTGGAAGCTGGCTGACCAGTTACAACTGCCCTGTTACCGCTATGATTTCAGTTTAGGTTGAGACAGCAGACCCCTGCAGATTGGTGCTCAGCAATAATAGGCCTATTAGTAAGTGTTCTTCAGACAAACAGAAAGAGTGAAGTCACGGTAATGTATTGATAAGCAAAATAAACAAAAAGCATTATTAATAGGAATAAAAAGAATATGTAAGCCATGGTACCCAACCCATGGGAAAGTACCCCTCACTCTATTGATGATACTCTGCTACGCTTGCAGACAGGAGCCTAGTATAACTGTCTTCTGAGCAGCTTCCTCCAGCAGCTGATGGAAGCAGGTGTAGAGATCCACAGCCAAACAATAGGCAGAGCTCTGGGAGTTTTGTGGAAGAGCAGGGGGAAGGACTGAGGAAGCTGGAGGTGTCAAGGACACCACGAGATGACCTACAGAGTAAACTTACCTGGGACTATGGGGTCTCACAGAGACTGAATTACCAGCCAGAGAGCATTCCTGGGATGGACCTAGGCTCCCTACATATATGTAGCAGATGTGCAGCTTGTCCTCCATGTAGGTCCCCTAAAAACTGGAATGGGGGCTATCTCTGACTGTGTTGCCTGTCTTTGGATCCATTTCCCCTATTTGGGATGCCTTGTCTGGCCTCAGTGGGAGAGGATGCACTTAGTCCTGTTATGACTTGAGGTGCCAGGGTGGGTTGGTACCCATGGGGGGCTCCCCATTCTGAGGGAAGAAGAATGGGGGAAAGGGGTGTGAGGGTGGGACTGGGAGGAGGGAGGGGTCTGCGAACAAGCAGTAGAGTGAATCAATAAATACATTAATGGGGGAAAAAGCCATTGAGAGTTGGTGGTCCTCCTGCAATTGCTGTCAGGGCTACAAAATGGTGCAGCGCTGTGGAAAACACTCTGTTTCACAGATAGTTGAAGACTGACCTTGCAATACCACTTTAAGCTGTACAATTGACAGAAGTGGAAAGAGGGACCCAAGTAGAAACCTATACACCATGGTGATTGCAACCAAAAGAGTCTGAAGCCCAGTGAAGTGTACAAAGGGGTTTTTAACTCTAAAAGATGAGGCTGGGGCATTGCTACAACACGGACGGTCTTAAAAACATTAAGCTAGGCAAAATAAGCCAGACACAGACAATTACTGTGTGAGTACACTTACATGAAGTATTTAGAACAGGCAAACTCACAGAGACAGAAAGTAGGTAAGAGTTAACCAGGGGCTGAGGGGAGGGAGAAGAGGGAAGTGTTGCTTAACTCTAGTGGGAGCAGAATTTCTATTTGGGATCATGAGAAACGTTTAAAAATAAATACTAGCAACGGTTGCACAATATTGTGTTTGTAATTAATGCCCTGAGTTGTACATTTAAAACTTGTTGAAACAGCCAGTATGGCTGTGGACTCCTGCGATTCTGTCTTAGGAGGTTGAGGTAGGAAGGCCACGAGTTCCTGACTAGCCTGGGATACACAGTGAGACTCTGTCTCTAAAATTATTTAAAATAAAAATGTAAATAGATAAATAAAAATAAAAACTGGCTTAAATGAAATTATGCTTGCCACAATTAAAGGCTGTTTAGTGTAAGTGGTATAAAGGAAGAATGAGAAATAATGGGACAAAAAAGATTAAGTAGGGAGGGAAATGGGAGGGCAGGATAGAGGAGTATGAGAGAGGAAGAGCTAACGTTTAAGAGCTTAGATGTGTAGAAGACTCCTAAAATGCAGGCTCGCGTGCACGCACGCGCACACACACACACACACACACATACACAGATTAAATTGAGTTGCTTTATAAGGTAGGCACAATGCCCCTCATAGAGACCATAGACTGGCAAATATATAAATAGCCCAGGGGCTGGAGAGATGACTGTTAAGAGTACTGGCAGCTCTTCCAGAAGACCCAGGTTCAATTCCCAGCACCACATGGCAGCTTCCAACTTTCTGTAACCCCAGTTCCAGGGGGTCTGACATTCTCACATAGATATACATGCAGCCAAGACACCAATGCACATAAAGAGAAGTGATAAATAAATTATTAAAAAATAAATAAGAAGCCTAGTGCCAGGAGTGGGTTACCATATGTATGTATATATGTATATAAATTATATGCACATATAAATGTGTGTATATGCTTATATCGTGACTTCCCAATATTCAAGCTACTGCAATTACTCTTGTTCATCCTCCAGAATCTGACATTGAGACCTTGTTGCTGATGATATCACACACTTGAGTCATAAAATACAAAGGTATCAAGCTGGTACTGGCATTGGAGCTTCTTCTTGCTGGCCAGATTAGGGCTGGAAGGTTCAATAAATGCTACCAGAAGAAAAAAGTAATCTTCACTCTTACTCAGCTATGAAGCCCTTAAACTACAATGATGACTGGTTAAGAAACACCCCCAGAAGAGGGACTGCCTCTGACATAATCTGATTGGCCTGCTCGTTGATCACTTCCCCCTGAGGGGGGAGCAGCCTTACCAGGCCACAGTAGAGGACAATGCAGCCACTTTTGATGAGAACTGATAGACTAAGATCAGAAAGAAGAGGAGAACCTCCCCTATCAGTGTACTTGGGGAGTGGCATGCATGCAGAAAGGGGAAGGAGGGTGGGATCGGGAGGGGAGGAGGGAGGGGCTTATGGGGGGATACAAAATGAATAAAGTGTAATTAATAAAAAAATTAAAAAAAAGAAACACCCCCAGATTCAATAGTGACACAAATATTATGAGCATAACCTTATTAGTCAGTGGTCTCTAAAGGTACAGAATTGATAGAATGAATATATGTATTATTATTAAAACTATATAATATATAATATTATGTATCTATATTCATTTTCTCTCTCTGTGTGTATGTGTGATTTAAAAGGAGACTTATTAGATTAGCTTACAGGAGGTGGTTTGGCTTGTTCAACTATAGCTATCTCACATTGTAGAGGAATTAAGGAATCAAAGAATCAAGGAGTTTCTCTGTCCTTGAGGCTGGATGTCTCAGCAGTTCCAATCTGCTGTGGATGACCTGGGGGATTTCAGGAGAGCTGTGGATCTTCAGCCTACACTAGAAGCCCAAAGAGGTTGGTTCTAATATTGGTGAAGAAATTGTCTTAGCGTTCCATTGCTATGAAGAGATGCCATGACCACAGCATTTTTTTTTTTTTTTTTGAGACAGGGTTTCTCTGTGTAGCCTTGACTGTTCTGAAACTCACGCTGTAGACCAGGCTGGCCTGAATTCAGAGAGATCTACCTGCCTCTGTCTCCCACGGACTGAAATTAAACACATATACCACTACCACCCAGATGACCACAGCCACTGTTACAGAGGAGAAATTTAATTGGGGCTGGCTTACAGGTCAGATGTTTAGTCCATTGTCATCCTGAGTGACACGGGGCCAGGCTTGAGCATTTGAAACCTCAAAGCCCACCTCCCGGTGACACACTTCCTCCAACAAGGTCACACACACTCCTATGAGGTCACATCTGCTAATAGTGCCACTCTCTATGAGCCTATGAGGGCTCTATTCATGCAAACTACCACGGGAATGCTTTAGGGACAGAAGGGATTAGCTTGCCAGTGACCGTGGGGGGTAAGCAGGCCAAAAGCAGTTTCCTTCTTCTCCGCCTTTTTATGTGGGTTGCCATCAGAGGGTACTGCCCACACTTAGCATGGGTGTTAGTTCACAAGCTGACCCACTAGTCCGCTCCTAGGTTGCCTAGCAACCTGACGTCATCACCTGCCGCCACCAGGTGTGCGCTAGACACGCTTCAGCTGCGCGCCAGATATGAAGCGTGGACCCATCTCTGCACGCTCTCTCTGCCTCTCTCTCTCTCTCTCTGCCTCGGTTTCTCTCCCCTTCCCTGTGTCTGGGGCGCCTCCTCCCCCATCTCTCTTTATCTCCCCCCCCACTCTCTCTACTTCCATACAATAAATCATACCAGATCTTTTGTGTGGCATATTTAAATATATTACAACTTTGGTGCCGTGACCTGTGGAGGTGCTTCTAGTAGGGTTTGAACACGCTGGAAACCCTCTTACCCACCATGCCTGCCCACAACAGATTTGCTTTCTCTCAGCTCTATTTTCAGCTCTCCCCATACTCATCTCCTGCGCCTCCGGTGATTGCTGGCACCAGCCAGTCTACCTACGCTTAGGTAAGCAATCACCCAATGCCTGCTGTCCTACCTCGGGTCCGGCCGCATGCATAGATGGTTTTAAAAATTGCCCACCACCTCACTCCACCACGGCCTCAGGCAGCTTTAAATTGCACCGACACCTTGGGACCCTTGGATGGTTTTAAATTTTCCCACAGCCATCTATGCTGCCTGGCCTTGGGCCGGGCACACCTGGAGGATTTTTATATTGCTCTGATACTGAGAGGCTGTGCTACACACTTTCAGCTTTGAACCACAACCTCCGATGCCCCATGACCGCCACCAGGCCAGGATGCCAGCCTGCCAGCATGCCAGCCACTGTACTAGTTCTGGGATGCATGAATGAATGAAGGCTGTTTCTCCTGTCGCCAGCTGCCTGTGATCTGGGTTCACCACTGGGCTTTCTGACCAATGGCTTTCGTATAATAAATTCAAATGTAATTTCTAAAATCATTTTATACTGTTCTATTGTATCACTGATTCTACAAATGGGTTATTGTTCACCCAGTTACTTTTTTTTTTTTTTTTTTAATATCCAGGGTCAGTAAGTAAAAGCCTGTGCTTAAATAATCTTAAACCATGTAACATAATTCCAAAGATATTAATTTTAGAGATATTCATTTGTTTACAATGTTAAAAGTTGGTTATTATACCCTACTTTCATGCTCAAAAATGTTTATAAAAATCACTGACTTAGGGGCTGGAGAGATGGCTCAGAGGTTAAGAGCACTGGCTACTCTTTCAAAGGTCCTGAGTTCAATTCCCAGCAATGACATGGTGGCTCATAACCATCTATTACAAGATCTGGTGCCCTCTTCTGGCATGCAAGTGTGCAGAACATTGTGTACATAATAAATAAATAAATCTTAAAAAAAAATCACTGACTTAGAAATATGTTTAGTCTCATTTTCTGAATATGGTTTATTATAATCTGTATCACCTTAGACTTTTATGATCTAGGGACTTCTTATAAACTAAATCATGCAAAAAACTACTATGCTCTCTCTTTATGGACTGTTTGTGTTTTTTAAGGCTCCAACTTAAGAGGGATGAAACCTAAGATCTTAGTCTTTAATGATTAAGATAAGCTGTAGATCTTATTGATTGCAGGAGAAGCTTTATTTAATATTTAGACCTACTTAAGATAGAAATGGTCCTCATACACTCACCTACAGAATATGACACAGCCACAGATCACAACATTCTGTTTTTATGTTTGTAAGGTATAGTTTAGAGCATATAACCAAATACAGACAGAAATTGCTTAACTCAGACATACTAGCCTGTCAGAGACCTCCTGAATATGACATTTTAACATGTTTAAATTTATTATGACAGAGAGTCCCTAATCCTAGCAGTAGCTCCCCAAGGTCTCCGAGAAGATTTGGGTATGACAAATGACTTCAACTCTGGATTGTAGTATGCTAATCACTGGAAGGACTGCCCCTAATACCTCATCTGCTACTGGGACCCAGCCTGAGCTGTGGACAAACTGGATGTCCAGAAAGTTAGCATCTTATGTTGCAGAGAATGAGGTGAAGTCAATCTCTCCCATACTCTTCCTCCACAGGGAAAAAAAAAAAAATTGTCTTCTGCACCTGATGATCAGACTGTCTGGCTGTGTTGCCATGGAGACCTGGAGCAAGTTGGCTAGGTAATGGACTATGACTGACTAGTCATCTCTGTCATGTTGATAAAGACATAGAATCATTTAGATCACAGTTTGTCCTTCTCTGGTCTGATTATGTTGATGGCTAAGCTAATGGTATCTTGATAGCTAGAGAATAGGCAATTAGCTCCTTACTCCAAGGTAAGTTAGTCTTCAGTCAATTCATTAGCTAGTTAAAACTAGTAGATACTAGATTTCTTGTTTAAAAAGCAAATAAGTTTGCCTTACTCACAGACCTCATGTTAAAGACAGACAGGCTTCAGATGCCTTCTCAGTGTTCTTCATAAGCAGGGGACCAGGCTTCATTGCTAGAGCTGCTACTAGCAGGTCTAGATACAGTCTACCTTGTTACCAGACTCAAAAATAGGTCTCAGATGTAACTTTTTACCATTCCTTTAGCTAAAAGAACTTACTTTACAGTCACTACCTCCAGCAATTTCACCCATGTCTCATGGTAAATAATTAGATACAAGGCCTAAGAATACAGACGTTTAAGCTGTGAAGGAAAGTGTCTAAGGAAGCTTTTGAGGGTCTAAGAAGGTGTTTTAAGGTTGGTAAATGCAAGTTATGAAGATTGGAGGTTCTAAAAAAAAGATGATTTAAGGTATCCTAAATAGATAAAAATGTTTAATATTTCTCCCTGCTTCTTTGCTACTGTTGTGTTAGCTGTTCAGAGCTTTGACATTTATCACTGGAGCTCAGATTTATTAATCTAACTCTGATAAAACATTCCACTATATGATCCACTATTATGGTTCCAAGCTCAAGATTTTAAATTTCCTTTAGTTTGTCTTTTTTTTTCTTTGTTTTGAATTTGTTTTTATGTTTTTTTTCTGATCTTTTCTCTTTTTTTGATATCTCATACTTTTATTTTTTATATTAATCACAAGTTATTTACTTTGTATCCCAGCTGTAACCCCTTCCCTCATTCCCTCCCAAACCCACCCTTTCTCCCTCATTTCCTCCCTGCCCCTTTCCAAGTTCACTGCTAGGGGAGGTTCTCCTCCCCTTCCATCTGACCCTACCTTATTAGGTGTCTTCAGGACTGGCTGCCATGTCCTCCTCTGTGACCTAGCAAGGCTGTTTCTCCCTTGAGGGGGGTGGGAAGGTATAGGAGCCAGTCATTGAATTTATGTCAGAAATAGTTCTGTTCGTCTTATTAGGGAAATCCACTTGGATACTGAGCTACCATGGGCTACATTGGAGCAAGGGTTCTAGGTTATATCCATACATTGTCCTTGGTTGGAGAAACAGTCTCATAGAAGATCCCCATGCCCTGATATATTTTGTCCTTGTGGAGCTCCTGTCCTCTCCTGGTCATATTAACTCCCTCTTTTATCATATGATTCCCAGCACTCTGCCGAAGGTTTGGTTATGAGTCTCCGCATCTGCTTTGATACACTGCTAGGTAGAGTCTTTCAGAGGCCCTCTGCAGTAGGCTCCTGTCCTGTTACTTGTTTTCTCCTTCTTCCCATGTCCATCCCATTTGTTTTCCTAAGTGAGGATTGATCATCTTACCCCGGGTCCTCTTTCTTGTTTATCTTCTTTAGGTGCACATAATTTAGTATGTTTATCCTATCTTATAGGTCTATATAAGTGAGGATATACCATGTGTGTCTTTTAGTTTGTCTTTTAGGTATAGCCTTAAAAATTGTTTTTCATTGTTCTAGACTTCTACACATCCAGTCTTCTGGAGAGAGGGGAAAAAGCCCCTCTTTCATGATGTGTACCCATGCTAAAAATTAAGATCAAGTGAGCTTTTGCCCTTCTGCTCTACAGGAGGTTTCTGTCCTCCCTCAGGACACCCATCTTACTGTTTCACAGATGTTGGAAAGATCTGTGAGGCTTCTGCCTTTACTTTTCCTGAGCTCACCCCAAAGAGTATTCATGCTTTAACCCAAGATTTTCCCTCAAGCTTCTGCTATACTATGACACAAAGGTATATGTCTACTGCCTTTTCCTACAATGTGTGTTTCACTGCCAAGTACGAACAATGGTGTATGTAATGGAAGTTTGGGTTCCCTTGTATTCTCAGTTATGTTATGTAAATATGTTTTTGTTTTAATCCCAAGTGTGGGATTTTGGTTTGAGTTTTGGTTTGTCCACAGCTGTTAATGTCTCAGCACAGAGAGGGGAGTGGTCTAGGACTCTGGGGTATGTAAATTGGAGAACCCAGAAAGAGAAATGTAGTATGCCGTGTTGGTATGTGGCAGGTAGCAGTTTGAAGAGACCAGAGAGATGGCCAGTGTGGCAGCTTGGAGCAGACAGAAGGAGAGAAATGCTCCGGGGTGCAGCAGCTTAGAGAAGACTGCAGCTGCATTTGCTTTGGTGGAGATTGGCAGAATTGGTATAGCTCCCAAAGAACCCACTGGCTCTAACCAGCTGGAAGAAGTAAAGGGGTCTGTGCCCCCTCTCCCCCCTTACCTTCTCTCTCCTACATAGGGTTGGGAGGTTGGGAGAGAGGTAGAGGCCTAAACACCCCAAATAAAGTAGTTTTGAAACTGAGCACTACAGGTGACACTAACGACGTTTAAAACTTATCTTCTTTGTAAACTTAAAAAGGATTCTGTAAGCTACCGGAAATCCAAGCTGAATCCACCTCTCAGGTCAAACCGAATGCAGATAAGTGCTGCCAATCAACAGCCCAAGTTTCCTACTTATTTTCTATCTCAGAGGGTGGGATTCCTCCCCCTTTTCCTGGTTTTGGGGCTTCCTTCCCCCAACTACCAAAACCATGGGTCCAGAAGTTTTAAATGTACTCCCCACTCATGGGTTGAAATTATGCCACTGGGACCCTACTCCTGGTCTTCTTTCTGGCTACCCAGTCACTACATTCCAGCCCCAACACCAGGTAATTGGTGAGGCTTCCCTTCTGGTTGGTGTAAATGCTTCCTACCATTCTCACCAACTTATATCTGAACCTTCATCTAGGATCTTCTCCCTTGGGTGAGATTTTTTTCCTCTACAGTTTTGTCTATCCCTCTTCCTCTCTCATGCTGCTGAAAATCCTAGCATTAGGTAAACTGTGTCTGCTCAGGCTATGCCCCTGGTCTCTGAACAATGCTGATGAGCTGCTGGAACAGATGGCTCCAATCTCCTTGAATCAAATCTTGCTCTTGGGATGCCTTGATATGTCACTGACTCCACTTCTTCTGTGAGAATAGTCCATTCAACCATCTCTCCTGGTTCCCCTCTGGGATGCCTTCTGGAGAATTTCAGATCAGTATGCCTAGTTCCCACTTTAAGGGCTTCTAAGCCTACAAGCCTCTGCAACCAAACTTGGCCTCAGTATCCTTTAGATGACAGATCCAAAATGGAACCTTTTTAATTTTGCCAGTGGGTAATTGGAAGGAGATTCCCTATATTCAAGCTTTTTTCCTCTTTGCTTCAAAACTTCCCTCTCTGCTGGTTCTCCCGAAAAGTTTCAAATGTACACCTAAAAAGGAATTTTCTCCCTACCCTACTTAACGTTGTCTTCTGCTTATATATATGTTCCAATATCCTGCCAGATTTTCTATATCCAGAACAGTGTCAAAAGCAGCTACCCATAGGTGTTCCAGTCTAATCTTGCAGACCAAGTCAAGCCAGATGTGCATTTTTCTCTCCCAGCCTCAGATGTCCTCACAGATCCTAGACAGTGACAAAACAGCCTACTCTTCTTGGACTTGGCCAACATTTCATCCTTTTGGCTCCCCTGTTGTCCCCCGACACACACCATGTCAGCAGGGAGTAGTCAGAGATAATCTTATTTCTTTACCCCTTATCTATTTATTACTAACAAAAGGCTGGAATGGTGTGCTTCAGACCTGGGACAAACAGCTCCAGGTTCTCCCAGCATTCCTCAGTCCGTATCTGTTGGTATTCCCTGATCTCTTCCCTGAACTTTCCAGGGCAGGGACTTCCCCTTCCAGATATTTTGGTGCTCTTACTTTCTATCTCTCTCTCTCTCTCTCACCCTATTGCATGTCAGCCAGGAGCTGCTTCCAATGATTCCTCATTTATATACTTTAATTTGCCCTGCACGAGCAATCCAACATCTTCATTCCCACCTCGACACCCTTTCCTAGCTCCTCATTTCTTTAAAAAAATTATATGAAAAGGGAGGAATGTTAGTTCACGAGCCAATGCACTAGCCCACCCCTAGGTTGCCTAGCAACCTGATATCATTATCCACCGCAGACAGGTGTGTGTCAGATGCACTTCAGCTGTTCACCAGATACAAAGAACTAACCCATTACTGCATGCTCTCTCTGCCTTGGTTTCTCTGCCCTTCCCTGGGTCTGGGGTGCCCCCTCCCCCATCTTTCTCGATCTCTCTGTCTCTTTATCTCTCTCTCCACTTCCATATAATAAAATCACTTTGTACCAGATCTATTTTGTGGCATATATATATATATATATATATATATATATATATATATATATATATAACAATAATGGATCTTCCTGTTTTTGGTGGTTTGAATAAGAATGGCCCCTGTAGGCTTATAGACTTGAATGCTTAGTCACCAGGGAGGGGAATTGTTTGAGAAGAATTAGAAGGATGAGGAGGTATGGTCTTGTTGAAGAAAGTGGGTCATTGGAGGTGGGCTCTGAGATTTCAAAAGCCCATAATAGGCCTAGTCTCTTTCTGTTTCCCTCTCTCTGCCTGCTTCCTGAAGATCAGGATTTAAAGCTCTTAACTACTGCTCCAGCATCATGCTTGTCTGATACCTAGCAAGATGATCATGGGCTGTGTAAAACTGTAAGCAAGCCTTTAATTAAATGCTTTCTTTTACCAATTACCTTGGTCATGGTGTCTACTCAGCAACGTAACAGTAACTAAAACAGTGCTTCGTTGTTGTTTTTCTCTGTGTAGACTGGATGTACTGGCTGTCCTGGAACTAGCTCTGTAGACCAGGCTGGCCTCCAACTCACAGAGATCCTCCTGCCTCTATCTCCCAAGCACTGGGATCAAAGGTGTGGGCCACCACCACCCAGCTAAGACACCGCTTAAAGCAATCTAATCAAGAAAATTCCTGACAGGAGTGTCTAGAGGCCAGTGTTTCGTAGATTCCAGATGTAGTTAACCTGACAGCCAAGATTAGCTATCAAAAGGCCCAACCACTTTCTGGTTGGATTTAAGGCCTTCTCTACAAGATGGAATTCAAGTTTGGCACTGCTTTCTGGACCAAAATCCTGTGGGCCATAGGGGCCATAGGCTCTTGGAGAGAAACTGTTGCTATAATTTTACTAGATGGACATAGAACTAAACCAACTTCTAATGATTTATACTTAAAGATTAGTGCAGCTCTCAACTCTCATGAGGGAAGCTTCCTTTTCCATAGATGGTAGTTAACATAGACCCACAGCTAATCAAGGTTCAGAGAATAAGAGACTGAGGAATGCTCAGCCCTAAATGGGACATCCGTGTCATTTGCCCTCTTCCCCAAACTCAGGGGTCATTACAGAAGAAGGGACAAAAATGTTTTAAGAACCAGAGGTGGTGCATTACTACAAGGAAGCAGCATTTTCTGGACACAACTGGGCACTTGCGGACATGTACTCACAGAGGTTGTGACAGTATGCACAAGACCTTTGCAACACCAAGCCAAAAAAAGTGCCAGCATGGGGCAGGGAGGGGTCACGAAGCCCCACCCCTAGCCAAGGAAAACTCAAGGGAGGGAGAATCCATTTTCTTCCAGGATGTGGGACATAAGAAGCTGTTCATACTCTAGTTGACAGTTCTAAGCCCATGCATATATAGGCAGCATTAAGTGGATTCAGTAGGTTAAAACAACAACAACAACTGTCAAGACACACATGGTATTGCACACCTTTGATTCCAGATCTCTGTGAGTTCAAGACCAACCTCATCTACATAGTGAGGTCCAGGAAAGCCCAGGCTAGATGGTGAGACTCTGTCTCAAAAACAAAGCAAAACAAAACTGAAACCAAACAAATAAAGAGAAAACCAGAGCACCTGAACTTGAGAAGGAAAAGTGGTGTTGGTGGGACAAGGGAGAAACTTTAGGGCAAGGTATTGGGGGAGGATTTAATCAAGATGCATTAAATGCATGTTTGAAACTAATAAAATAGAGAAAAACCTTCAACATTTTTACAAGGCAGCTCAAGAATACAGATTGTATATTAGATGATTTAAAGAGTTAGCAAGAGGTGAGATGTCTCAGTGGTTAAGAACACTGGCTGCTCTTTCAGAGGATCCAGATTTAATTCCT
This sequence comes from Psammomys obesus, assembly GCF_907164565.1. Taxonomy (NCBI): domain Eukaryota; kingdom Metazoa; phylum Chordata; class Mammalia; order Rodentia; family Muridae; genus Psammomys; species Psammomys obesus. The sequence continues at coordinate 9,329,984 of NW_026596143.1, read as the reverse complement.
AGCATCCATATGGTGGCTTGTATGGGAGCTAATGCCCTCCTCTGGGCTCTACCTGAACTGGGCACACTTAATGTTGCCCAGAAGTACATGAAAGCAAAACACCCATACACATAATAAAATAAAGAAAATATCACTGAATTTTTTTTTTTTTTTTTTTTTTTTTTTTTTTTTTTTTGGTGATGCTGGACACTGAACTCAAGCCCTTTCATATAAACATGCAGTACCACTGAGATACATCTCTGCCCTGGATTGATTTATCAAGGATGATGTTATTGAGTTTATATTTTATTGTATATATGTATGTATGTATATATGTATGTATATATGCCTTTATTTTTTGAGACAGGATTTCTTGGTGTAGCCTTGGCTGTCCTGGAACTCACTCTGAAAACAGGCCGGGATTAAAGGCATGTTCTACCACCTCCCGGTTTGAGTTTATATTTTAAATGATCAAACTTTATCTTTTAGTGATAAAGGCTGTCTATGTATTGAATGGTAAGCTCATTGGGATCCCATTTAGAACAGTACAGTGGCAGAATGAAGTTGTCCATGTATTGGTCATTATGCCAGCTGGGTAATGGCCATGGGGATGGGATGAGGAAGACTATCCTCTCTGCTTTTGTTTGTGTTGGAGATAGTTCATAATAAAAAGTAAAAGAGAAACTTCCAGTACTATGTTGTTGCAACTAAATGGAAACCAAGAGAAAATTTTACTTATAGTCCCACAAGTTTCTGCCTGTAAGAATAGCAAGATGTGGGCATGGAAGAGACACCCAACTCTGCCCCACCCCCCAACCTAGAAGGGTAGAAAGTAGGATTTCTGAGAAACAGGAAAAAGAGCAGGTGATGGGTAAAAAGAAGGGTGAAGGGAATCTTAATGTTGTAAAGATAGAGGAGACCATAAAGCTTCTGTCAATGTTCCTGCAAGGCTTGGCAGCTCCTAAGACAGATTCAAGCCCACCAGATGTCCCAGGGTTTAACCCTTTTAAGTTCACTTTGATGTTTGTGTAGACCAGTGGGGAGCCTGTCTGGAATTTCTATGGTTGGGGGGTGTAAAATGTGCCCCAAAAGCCAGGGTGTTAAGAACCTCGTCCCCAGCCTGTGGCATTACAAGGATGCTCTTGAACCTTGACGAAGTAGGGACTATGTGGAAGAAGCCAGGTCACTGGGGTTAACCCCTTGAAGGGAATATTGGGACCTTGGCTCCTTCATATTTCTTTTAGCTTCATGACCACTATGAAGTGAATAAGCCTCCCCTACCACATGCTTCTACCATGATAACCTGCCTCACTACAGGCCTAAAGCACTATGGCCCTGCAGCCATGGCTGAATCATCTGAAACAGTAAAGGGAAGTAGACTTTCCTCTCTCACAGGTTTGTGTCTCTTATTTTGTCATAGCCACTAAAAGCTAGCACAGGGGCTAATTCATCCTGCCAGGAAAACTCAGACTGATGCTGGAGGCTTCTTGGGGAGTCCGTGTTTTCTCATATGAGTCAGAACCTCACCTACCAGAAGCTCCAGGAGGCCCACAGTTATGAGTACTCCATGAGGAGCTCTCAAGGCAGCTGGCAGACATCTGCCTTCTGCCACTGGATGCAGACAAGAGTGAGTCTAACCGTAGAAATGCTGCAATTTAAGTGGGCAATTGCCACTTCTTGGCTTGCTTCCAAGAATCCCTCATGGGAGAGAGAGAGCACAGACAGAGACAGAGGACCTTCCTAACAGTCCTACTGTCTGTCCCAAATTTTCCCATATTTTCTTGCTAGCAGACCATGCGTCCAACTTTTTTTTTTTTTTTTTTTACTGGAAGCAATCTTCCCCAGGGACCTCTGTATTTTATGTGGTAAAGCAGAGCCTGGCATCTAGGGAGGTCAGATGGGAGGATGCAAAGGTCAGCTGCCTAATGTTAGCAACTGCTTAAATGTTTGTCAGGAACCTTTTCTAGTCTGTCCCAGGAAATGTGTGTGTGTGTGTGTGTGTGTGTGTGTGTGTGTGTGTGTGTGTGTAGATATTGTGGAGGATAGCGTGGGGGACCTTGCAGAACAATGGGAAATACCCATGAGAACTATGAACAAAGGGGAACACCCGTGATGAGATGACCCAATCAGCCCCCATTCCACTCTATTTCTGTGGAGGTTTTCATGACCAATCACTGATCGTTTAGGGCTAATTAGATCTATTTTTGCTTGGTTTGCTTTGCTTTGCTTTCTACTCACATACATCATCCCCCAGATTAGAAAGCAACCCCTTTGCAGTGACGCCACTGGAGACCGATGCAGTGTGAAATGGCTTTTCTTGGGTTGACATGAACAAGCGTCAGGTAAGGCACCAAAGACACACCACAGAAATGACTCCCCCTGTGGCGTGCTTGGCGAACCAGAGAGTTCCTTGGGTTACTTACGTGTGTACGGCCGCTCACCTTGGTAGGAGTGACCACTTATAATTGCTTGCACAACTTAAAAAAATTTTTTTTAATTACACTTTATTTACTTTGTATCACCCCTGTAGTTCCCTCTCTCCTCCCCTCCCAACCCCTCCCTTTCTCCTTCTCCACGAATGCCCCTCCCCAAGTCCACTGATAGGGGAGGTCTTCTTTTCCTTCCTTCTGATCCTAGTCTGTCAGGTCTCATCAGGAGTGAGTGCATTGTCTTCCTCTGTGGTCTGGTAAGGCTGCTCCCCCCTCAGGGGGAGGTGATCAAAGAGCTCGCACAATTTTTAAGCAGCTACGCACACACACACATTCACACATATGCATGGACGCACACAGGAACCCACAAACAAACTTCCTCCTCTCCGGTTACTGGTTACTGTTTGTGTTACCTTGGGGGGGGGGGGTGATGAGAAGCTTTTCACTTTCTGTGCTTCTTGGGCCTCCTGATGTTTAGTGAGTTTGCAGAGTTTTACGAGCAGCTCTCTTTCCACCTGGACTGTTCCAATTAGGGGAAAATAGCTGCACAGCAAGTAGCAGCCCCAAGCAAGCTTCAGAGAAAGGATTTGAGGGTGATGTGGAGGGAGCAAGGGATTCCTGGCCTTGTAGGGAGCAGGAGAGTGTCAGAGCCCATGGACACCCACTGGGGACAGAGAACTCCTACTCCATACTAGGGGTGCTCTTCAGCCACTGTAGACTCTGGATCCCATCCCCCGGCTGCAGAAGGAATTCCTCCCAGCGGAATGTTTCCTTTTTCTTTGAAGCAGGGTCTTACAGTGTAGCCTGGACTTGCCTCAAACTGATTGTGTAGCTCAGCCTTCTCCAACATAAGCTTGTCACAATTTCCTCCACATCCCTAATATGAAAACAAAACACTTCCTCTTCACAAATGCTTGCACCCCACAGAAGACTCTCTGTGGTGTCTGGTTATTTCAGTCACCTTTCCATTTCTCTAAACCCCTACCCAAAGTGTATACCCCTTAATGAGCCATTGAATTCTAAACAAACAAACAAACAAACAAACAAACAAAGCCCATCAATACATGGTAGTTGCCTCACAGGCTCCAAAGCAGAGAGTGTCTAGGGAGGTGTCCATACCATTCAAGTGGTGGCAAGTTTTTCTTGTACAGTTCTAAATGATGGGCTCAGCATCAGGGCTAGCCAGAAATGAAGCCTCTGATGTTTCAAGGCTGGTGCTCTCCGAAGACAAGATGTCCAGTGGGAACAGGAAGCTAAGAATTAGAGTAAGAACTACTGATGTAGGCTATCAGGGAGGATGAGATTTCAATTGAAAAATTGCCTCCAACGGATTGACCTGTGGGCATGTCTGTGAGGGGATTTTCTTGATTGATGATTAATAGGGAGATTAATAGGGAATTGTGGGTGGTGCTACTCCTGGACAAATGGTCCTAGGGCTTAGAAGAAAGGTAGCTGAATGTGATCCTGAGAGCGAGCCAGCAAGCATTCCATAGCCTCTGCTTCCCTGATGAACTCTTACCTGTAAGATAAAACAAACCTTTTCCTTCAAAAGTTGCTTTTGGTCAGAGAGTTTAATCATAGCAACAGAACCTAGAACAGAGAGGAAAAGAGGGAGGGAAGAAAGGGCTAGATCCTAGTACTCCTTTTAAGGGCATGCCCCAGTCATATAAGAACCCCCATTAGAACCCACATTTACAGGTTTCACAACTTCCCAATAAGGCTGGGCACCAAGTCTTTAACTTATGTGCCTTTGGGAACCAGTTAAGATCCAGACTATAGCCATATGTTATCTGAAGAAGAAAAATATATAAGTGAAAATCTGAAAAGTATGTTTCTTCCATTTGCAATACTCCCCTCCCTGGCAAGAGACTAGTTACAATTAATCAGCATGCCATTGCAAGAGAATGTTTTAGCCATTAAAAACCCATTTCTGAGCCTTTCGCTTGCCTTTAATCCCAGCACTGTGGGAGGCCGAGGCAGGTGGATCACTGAGAGTATGAGGCCAGCCTGGTATACAAAGTGAGTCCAGGACAACCAAGACTGCATGGAGAAACCCTGTCTTGAAAAACAAAAACAAAACCATTTCTGCTACAATGAATGTTTAAAAATTCCCATTTCAATAAATGAAAGTTCATTAAAAATTCTGGGATGTTTACCCCAAGACATACTATAAATACCTTGAAAATTATATTAAATAAATCCCTTAGATGAGAGGAGGTTCCTACCCATGTGGCATTGGTTATTGGAAACAGGTTTCCTGGCCCTACAGATGCATAAAAATGTGGGCTAATTCCCAACATATTCCATTATTCTCATAGTGGGAAGCATGGCAGTAGGCAAAGGTATTGTTGAAGAAGAAGCTACGAGCTACATCCTGATCTATAGGCTGAGGGAGAGACTAAGCCTGTCATGGACTTTTAGTACTTCAATGCCTACCCCCAGTAGCACACTTTCTCCAGCAAGGCCATACTTCCCAGTCCTTCGAATCCTTTCAAAGAGTTCCACTCTCTGGTGACTAAGCAATCAAATATATGAGCCTGGGGGAGGGGGCATTTTTAGTCAGTCAAGCACACTCCACCCCCTGGACCCTGTAGGCTTGTAGCCATATCATAATGCAAAAGAATGGATTCAGTCCAAGTTAAAAGTCCCTGTCTGTAGACTATCACAGTCTCATCCCTGTTTAAAAGTCCAGAGTTTAAAGTCTCTTCAGAGACTCATGGCAATCCCTTAACTCTAACCCCTGTAAAATCAAAATTAAAAAGCAAATCACGTACTTCCCACATATAATGGCACAGAATATACATCGCCATTTCTAAAGGAGAAAAAAAAAAGAGCATATGAGGAAATACTGGACCAAAAGCAAGACTGAAAACCAGCTATACAAACTCCAAACTCTGCATCTCCATGTCTGATGTCAAAGTGCTCTTCAGATCCCCAACCTTGGGGCTCAGCAGATTAAGAGTGCTGTCTGCTCCTCCAGAGGTCCTGAGTTCAATTCCCAGCAACCACATGGAGACTCACAACCATCTGTACTAGGCTATGGTGCCCTTTTCTGACGTACAGATGTACGTGCAGGTAGAGCACTCATACATAAAATATAAATAAAAATCTTAAAAGCAAACAAGTAATCAACCGGATCCCCAACTCCTTTCAGCTCTGTTGACAGCAGCACACTTCTTTCTCTTGGGCTGGTTCCACTTCCTGTTAGCAGGTATCTCATGACTCATTTCCAACATCTTGGGGTCTCCAGCGAAATTCAGGCTTCACCTTCGCAGCTTCACACAATGGCTTCTCTGGGCCTCCATGCATGGACACCCCTGGCCCCTGTTCATACCTCTGCCAATCTATACTTCCTGCCATGTCTTACCGGACTACGTACCCTGTGGCAAGACCGATGGGGCGTTGCTTGCTTGCTGCTGTCTCAGGGGAGCGGTTTGCACAGCTTTGCTTCTTTCCTTGCTAACTAGAAGAAGGCAGCACAAGCCCAAGCTTGCTGGGCTGGGGTTTACTTAGAACAGGACAGATTAGCCTGAAACAATTCCAATGTGAGCGTGCATGGCCTGGAGTTGAGCAGTTCTTCAGAATCCCAGACCTCACTCCCCGCCCTTACTCCTCGCCCTCAGCAAAGCTGAGCGTCCAGATGAAAAGCAAGGTGAGCTTCCTCCTCACCTTCCTGTTCCTCTCACTTGAATCCCATTGCATTTAGGGAGCTTCCGTGGTGCTCTGCCAGGCTCCCTCCTAGGACCACAGACACAAGCAGGCTAGGACAGTGTGGCGAGACCTACTGTAAGTTCTGAGGAAAGCAACCAATTGGGACATATTTCCAAAGCAGCAAGCTTGGGAGAGAGCAACTTCTCAAGTTGGTTACAGAGCCAGGCATTTACGCTGAGAGATCCCAGAGCAACCTCACATCAGCTAAGCTCAGGCTGCCTTTCCCTCTGATGCTATTCCTGGGTGGGTTTTCTCCACTACATCTCTGCTTTAGCGTTTGTTCTGCTGCTCTTCCCCTCTGCCAGCCCATGGCTGTTGGGGGTGGGGCTCAGCGCTGGTTTCTCCAGCTCTCAGGGCATTTCCTCAGTCGCTCTTCTTGCTGAAGGAGCCCTTTCCTAGTGGCTTTGATTCCTAGCCACCAAGAAGCTTAGAAAAGTGCTACTTGTTTCTAATTTGCCACCCAGCTTCTCCACACAAGGGAATTTCCAATTAGCGAATATTTAATTGAACACAGTTTTGCATCTGTGTTCAAGAGAGATATTAGTTGATAGTTTTCCCTTAAGAATGTCATGGAAGATCTTCTTGTACTCTGGAGTTGCACAAAATTGGTGTCTGTTTTTTTTTTTTTTTTTTTTTTTTTTGATCATTCAATAGAATTCTCCAGTGCGAAGGCATTTGTGGTGTCTCACACCCATGATCCCAGTACTTGGGAACAGAGGGAGGGGGAGAAGAAGGGAATTACTGCAAGCCTGAGTTCAGCTTGGTCCGCGTAGTGGGGGGTTTCAGTCCAGCCAGGCCTACAGAGCTACAGGCTTCCCACTGCTACAGACCTGGGAAGTTATCAGACGCAAAGTCGCTCTTCAGCTGTGCAACAGTGAGGCCTGTGGGTGGAGTCTAATGTCACAGGCTCCTAGCAGCAGAGATGGGAGGAGCCTTTCCTTTCGGATGCTAGTCCAGCTTTCGAGGCTGCTGGTGTACATGGTAGTCGTTTTAGAAGAAGAGACGTTCAGTTTGTAGGACATGTGTCTGCAATGGAAGTTTTTTTTTTGTTTGTTTTTTTTTTTTAAAAAAAAAAACTCAGGAGCTGGAGAGATGGCTCAGAGGTTAAGAACACTGGCTGTTCTTCCAAATGGTTCTGAGTTCAATTCCCAGCAACCGAATCACGGCTCATAACCATCTGTAGTGAGATCCATTCCCCTCTTCACATGCGCAGGCACACATGCAGGCAGAACACTACATAAACAATAAATAAATAAATAAGTCTTTAAAACAAAATATCTTTTTAAAAACTCAGTCCTGTTATGTAAATATGTTTTTGTTTTAATCCCAAGTGTGGGATTTTAGTTTGGGCTTTAGTTTGTTCACAGGTGATAATTGTCTCATGTGGGGCGGGTCTTTGCCAGCTGGTAATGGCCAGCCTCATGCGTCATGGAGAGGGGCATGGTCTAGGGCTCTGAGGATATCAATATGAGAGACCAAGAAGAGAAAGGGCGGCACGCAATGGTGTGTGCCGAGTGGCAATTTGGAGAGACCAGAGATGATTTGTAGCACAGCAGCCTGGAGGAGAGCTATGAAGGGACTGCTGGCTGCTTTTGCTGTTGACAGAGAATCATCAGGGCTGCTCCCAAAGAACCCACTGGCTCTAAACAGCTGGAAGAAGTAAAGGGGTCTGTGTCCCATCTCCCCACCAACCTTCTCTCTCCTACCTACGGTTGGAGGGTTGGAAGGTAGAAGCTTTAAACAACCCCAAATAAAACAGAGTTTAAAAATGAGCACTACATTTGTCTTCATTTTCCCACTCCCTCCTCAGAAATAAAATTGCACCCTTGTGCAATGTCTGCCTAGGAAAAGTCCCTGAAAGCCTTTCTAATCCAAAGTGAAGACCAGAAAGGGCAGAGGGCAGAGCCAGAGCTGCTACTAACTCAGAGCCACGAGGCAGGAGGGCAAAGCTTTGGCGACCAGACCTGCCAAGGGAGAGGCAACCTTGAGGATGATGAGCCAGACCACTTCCCTCTGTTGGACTGCTGGAATGAGAAACTAAACCAAAGGAGAACAGAGAAATCAGGCACTTCTCCTGGTTAATATACGGAAGGCTTTATTTTATTAATTATTTCACTAATGTTTTTATGTGTATGTATGCTTTGCCTGCATATATGCCGGTGCAACCACGTGTGTGCGTGTTGCCCTTGAAGGCCAGAAAAGAGTGTTGGATTCACTGGAACTGGAGTTCAAGACGGTTGTGAGCCGCCATGTGGGTCCTGGGAACTGAACTGGAGTCCTCATTGAGAGCATCAAATGCTCTTAAGCACCCACTGAGCCATCTCTCCAGCCCCTGAACTGGTTTTATTGAAAAGAAATTTCTTTTGGCTTGGAGTGGTGGTGCATGCCTAAAATCCCCACCTTTGTGAGGTGGAGGCAGGAAAAGTTTAAGGCCAGCCTAGGCAGGGGTTAAACAAAGCAAAATGTAGGACAAGCAGAAAGGCGCTAGAGGGCGCCCTGGCAGTAGCTGCCGGGCTGCAAAGCAACCAGGACATCCCTTACTTGAAAGTGGCTACACTTAAACTTCCCACGCTCTACCTTTGGAGCTTTAGAAAAGCAATTTCCAGCCGAGCCCCTTCCCACCACACCCCCAGGCCGTTCTTTCCTTTTTATTTATTCACAGGCTCTTCTCATGTGTACGTGCTAACCTCTGACCCCAAAGTTAGGGACCAGCCTATCTTCTAGAAGTACAAGGCCCCCGGCACACTAGCACACGTAATAAAAGTCTCCTTTCGCCTTATTTTCTGCCTCAGATAAGGGAGATGTCTGGCCTTTGGGCAGCTTTCCAGGCCTAAGAACCGGAAGACAGGCTTTTCTGTACAGTTTTTAAGTCTAAGTCCACCACGGCCCCAGGCATGTTTTTTGTTTGTTTTGTTTTGTTTTGTTTTTATTTAAAGTTTTTAAAATTTATTCACTTTACATCCTGATCATAGCCCTCTTCTCCTCTATCCTCCTCCCCCAGTCCTCAGAAAGGGGGAGCCCTCCTCCTCTACCAACTGACCCTAGCCTATCAAGTCTCATCAGGACTGTCAGGCTACTGTTTTATACAGGCAACTAAAGTTGCTTTTTTTTTTTTTTTTCTATTTCTGTGAAGTCCACAGAAATAGAAAGTTGATTTGAACCCAGGACCTTTCTTTCTATATACTTATGGACTTACCACTTTACCATCAGCTTGGAAATCTAAGTTGTTGATATAGGTGTTGGTTGTGTTAGATGATACGAAGCCAGAAGGATGGACGCTGGGATTCAGTGTGAGTTAGATGAAGGGACAACAAAGACGTCACACTGGAGCCTAACCAGTGTGACCAGTGTCATGACCCAGAAGAGGAACCCATTCCAGGCTCCTGTGTAGAACTGAATGTTCAAATTCATGTGTTCGAGTCTTTAACCCTAGTGTGATAATATTGAGAGGTATGACCTTAGGAAAGTAATTAGATTATAAGGTCATCAAGTTGCCCTACAGTGGGATTGGTGTCTTTATAAGATAATGAAGAGACTCCCAGAACATGCACCCTTTCTCTGCTGAGGCACCTTCTTCTGTGACATTCTAGTCTCCAGAACTGAGGAAAAAAAATCAGTGTCTGCTGTTCAAGCTTCAGTGTTGCATTTTGTCCTAATGACACAAGCTCTGTAACACTGTTCTTTCACCTACTGCTTTCTTTGCTTTTCTCTGGGATCATTTTAACTCCAGCTTAAAACCCATTCCCTAGCCTGTTGTGATTCACACCTATAACCCCAGCACTCAGGTGGATGGTGGGAAGGTCAAGGTCAGCTTCAGCTGCACTGCGAGTTCAAGGCCAGTCTGGGTCCCATGAGATTCCTGTCTCAGGAAACCAAAAACAACAAAACCCACTCTCAAGTAAAGACATCACCTGCTGCACAGACTCGTTGGCTACTATTTGGCACTCCATAATTTAGAACTCACTGATGTGAGGGTTAAGTCTATGTCTTCGTATTAAGTAGGAATAAAGATATTTGAACTTGCAGTTTTTGGCATAGGCAGATTAACCCACATCCCAAACTCACATCACATTTTCCTTATGTGTGAAGTGAGGGTCATGTTAACTTAGATGGTTGTGGAGCTGCTGCAAAGGCTTCATCATCTTGGTTCTTTCACTGAGTGGGTTCTGGGTAGGAGTTCAGCAAAGGCTCCTTTCTTTTTTCTGTTACATGTGGTGTCATAATGCCAAAGTCATGCTTCCAGTTTGTATCATGTTTAAAGAGATGGCAGAGAGAAACCAATTTGGCTCTCAGTCATAGTGAGCGACACCTAAAGGGATTCCCAGCGACCCAAGGTGGATGCTATGAGATCCACAGTGAGTGAGCACCGAATAAAAAAATAAAAAAGTAAAAAGTAGAGGTATGGTGGAGGAGAGAGTTTATTATAGGGGCAGGAGAGATGGCTCAGAGGTTAAGAACACTGGCTGCTCTTCCAGAGGACCTGAGTTCAATTCCCAGCAATCACATGGTGGCTTACAACCATCTATAATGAGATCTGCTGCCCTGCATACATGCAGGCAGAATACTGTATACATAATAAGTAAGTAAGTAAGTAAATAAATAAATAAATAAATAAATCTTAAAAAAAGAAAGTTTATTATAGATAAGTGGAAGAGCATAGCCAGGAGGCAGACACATCTGGGAGAGTCCAGAAGTACAAAAGGAGCAAAAGAGGCAGAGAGGGGAAAAGAGACCCACAGAAGGTAGAGAGACAGAGAGGGGCAGAGAACAGGTAACCAAAAATGTCAGGGAAGAGCCCGTGGGAAAAGGGCAACCCCCTGGGCTGGAGAGTTCAGGGTAGAGGGCAGTGTATGCCAGCCATACCCTGTGTAACAGGTAGGGACTGAGGGATGCTGGGAGAACCTGGAGGCCAGGTCTGATTTGATATATTAAATAGGCAGCTCAGCCTCTTGTCCCACTTGTCCAAACACAAGCTCCCTGCCCCTAGGAACAGCTAGCTCTATAGTATCATGAAATACATGCTTATGTATTTGTCTGGTTTTCTGACATACAGTTCCTTAAATCCTTGGACTTTGGGAGTAATAAGTTTGTCTTTTGTATGGAGGGCCACTATTGGCTTGATTAAGGCCCATTTCACCAGTCGAACTTGTGCCTGGTAGTGTTAACTGGGCCCAGAACCCATGGCTGGGTAGGTCATAGGCCCTAAGGAAAAACATACTATTACTATTCTGTTAAATGTACGTACATAATATCAAACTGCCCCTTGATACATGTTTTTATTCCATAGATTAGGACATTTCTAAATCCTTACCAGAAAAAGCTTCTTTTTGCAGTAGATGGTAATTGACACAGATATACAACTGGTCAACGCACAGTGAATAAGAGATTGTGGTCCAGGTGTGCTGGCACATGCTTTTAATCCCTGCACTCTGGAGGATGTGAGGCAAGCAGATCTCCCTGAGTTTAAGGCCAACCTGGTCCATATAGTGAGTTCCAGGCCAGCCAAGGCTACATAGGGAGAATTTGTCTCATCAGCAACAAAAAACAACAAATTAGATAGACAGATAAGTGAGATCAAAGAGTGCGCAGTGGTGAATCTGTACCATACCTGCTTTCCCCAAGACTCCGGGATCATCTAGGAGAGAGAGTGGAAAGACTGAAAGAGCCAGAGCTGGGAGACAACTACCTTGAAACAGCATTTTCTGGGTACAACAGGGCCACAGCACCCAGAAACACACAAGTAGCTCTGCCTACAATCACAACATGCGCACAAGATGGAGCCAGCCAAAATCCCAGCGTGAACGAAGAAGGCTTAGGAAATCCACCCCTAGCTGAAGAGCTATATTGATGGCCTCAGGGGAACGGACTGTGCCAACTTTCTTCAGGGATGCGATTCCTGGTCGGCTACATATCTTCCAATGGATAGCCTGTACCTATCACATACTGGCAGTACTCTGTGGGTTTAAAAAAAGAATACAGAAATTTGGGAGGGAAAGTGGTAGCAGGGACATGGGAAGATTTGGAGGGGAGGGACTGGAGGTTCGTTTGATTAAAAAAAATAAAAAAGATTATATGCCTATCTAAAATTCTTACCTATACCCAGTATTGGCTCTGTCAGGGGGTATCCCTAGATAGCTTTAGGTTGGGGTCACCTCAAAGGTCAAAGCATGGTCCGGATGGTGGTATTGCAAGCATTTAATCCCAGCACTTGGGAAGCAGAGGCAGGCAGGTCTCTGTGAGTTCAAGGCCAGACTGGTCTACAAAGCAAGTTCCAGGAGTTCCAGGATAGTTAGGGATACACAGAAAACAAAACAAAAAAACCAAACCAAACAAACAGAAAATCCAGGCATGATCGGAAGGCTGAGACTTTCAGCTCTCCTTTCAACTGGCAGGGAAGGAGAGACAGGGGTGAGAGATGGACTTGATTATCAGTGGCCTACAATGTAATCAAGCTTGCCTATGTAAGGAAGTCGCCACAGCATCCCAGAAGGACAGAAGAGGAGGAGAAGGAGAATCCTGGTAGCTGAACATGTCAGGGTGCCCAGATGCTGTGTGACTTCCTAGGGAGGTGTGGACTCTACTCGCAAATGGCAGGCCAAGGAAATGATTACACCTGCATCTAGCACGACAGACGAATGGGTTTCTTAAGGTTACTTACAGGAGTATGGATGACTCAAAGGCAAGTGCATCACCCAAAAGCCCGTCCCAGTACAGCGATGACTCATAGAGGTTCCATCCCTTAAGCTCCCCTGAATGACTTTCAGGGCGCTTCACCAAAGACTTCCCTCTCTGGAAAGATTGCTTACTGCTCAGATAACTACGGGGAGGAGCCACCTTTGTCTTGCAACTTTCTTAACTTCTTAGTTTTCTGAAACTTCCCTAAACTTCCTGAGCCCTGTAAGTTTATTTTCTGGCTTATATGTGCCTTCTTTCTCCCTCCAACAGAGACTGTTTCCACTGGGGGCAGGGTGTTGTGTAATACCGGAAAGGTAGGGACAATTTCTGGTGCTTGGTCATAGTATCTTCCAGTCCGGCTGTCCACGGTAGACTTTGTAACGTTCTTTATAATAAACAGGGGATGTAATTAAGGCTCTTCCCCAAGTTCTAGGAACTGCTATGGCAAATTATTCAAGCTGGATAATTAGCAGAGTTGTGGGAATTCAGCTGATAACCGGCACCTCAGAACACACAGGACACAGTCTCTGCTTGTAACTGGAGTCTCAAATCTTCTGTAACTGCAATTCCAATTTGGCAAGTCTGACACTGTCTCCAGGCAGGGATCCTCAGGACTGGTCCTGTAGAGGCTGTGTGATAGGATGGCTTTGCTCTTGTGAAAAATCTCCACTTCCACATCTGGTGTGAGAAGTGTCGGCTTGACCTTGTCTGTGAGGGGGGTCTCTATCCCCCCCCCCCAATTCCTTTTCAGGCGATGTCATATGGTCCAGGCTGCCCTTGAATTGGGTTAAGTAGTCCAGAATGACTTCAGACTCTCCATCTTCCTGCTCCCACCTCCCAAGAACTGGGAGAACCAATGTTGTCCACTAAGTCCAGTTTCTTACATCTGTTAACTTTTTTACACTTATTTATTTTGTGTGTGTGCATACGGGTGCATGTAAACACATTATGGTGCTCATGTAGAGGGATGAGGTCACTTTGTGGGAATCCGTTCTCTCCTTTCATCATGAGGGTTCTAGGCAATCGTCTTTACCTCCTGAGCTTACCCAAGTGCCTTGTCCTTAGGGGTAGCTGTCTTAGCTAGCGTTCCATTGCTGTGAAGAGACACCATGACCCCTGCAACTTTAATAACAGAATGCATTTGATTGCGGCTTGCTTACTGTTTCAGAGGTTTAGTCATTATCCTCGTGGTGGAGAGCATGGTGCCCGGTGCTGGAAAAGTAGATGAGAGTTCCATATGTGGATCTGCAGGCAGCGGGAAGAGGGAACTGCTGGGCCTGGCTTAGGCTTTTAAAACCTCAAAGTTTCAAATGTATCCCCAGTGATACATTTCTTTCAACAAGGCCACACCTAAACCTTCTCAAGTAGTGCCATTCTCTGATGACCAAACACCCAAATGTATGAGCCTGTGGAGGCCATTCTTTTTATCATCATCATCATCATCATCATTTATTGCAATTTATTCAATTTGTATCCCGGCTGTGGCCCCCTCCCTCTCTTCCTCTCAATCCTGCCCTCCCTCTCTCTTTTCCCCCTATGTCCCTCCCCTAGTCCATTGATAGTTGAGGTCTTCCTCCCCTTCTATTTGACCCTAGCCTATCAGGTCTTATCAGGACTGGTTGCATTGCCTTCTTCTGTGGCCTGGCAAGGCTGCACCACCCTGGGGGAGGTGATCAGAGAGCCTGTCACTGAGTTCATGCCAGAGAGAGTCCCTGCTCCCCTTGTTAAGGAGCCCACATGAAGACTGGGTCTATGGGCTACATCTGAGCTGGGGTTTTAGGTCCTTTTCATGCATTGTCCTTGGTTGGGGTTTTAGTCTCTGCAGGGCCCCCAGGGCTCAGTTTTTTTTTTTTTTTTTTGTAGAGGCCATTCTTATTCAAACCAGCATAGTAGCTATCTTTGTGCAAGGAACTATGGGACTTCTGATAAGCAGCAGAGAGGTCCCAAGCTTAGATATCACCAGTATTTTAGCTTCTTTGTAGCCATTAGACTCCCTTGCTCCTCACCCCTTTTAAAAATCGAGACAGGGTCTTATGTATCTATTGGCTGAGGATGGCCTTGAACTTCTGATTTCCTGAGTGCTGGGATCACAAGTTTACAAAATGCCTCCACATCCAGGAGTTGTTGTTTTAAGACTTATTTATTTATACATATGAGTGTTTTGTTTGCATGTATGCTTGTATGACAGAGGAGGGCATCATATCCCATTATAGTTGTTCATGAGCCACCATGTAGTTGCTGGGAATTGAACTCAGGACCTCTAGAAGAGCAGCCAGTGCTCTTAACCGCTGAGCCCTATCTCCAGCCCCATGTCCTGTTTTTATGCGGTGTTTGGGCTTTAGTATATGCTAGTTAACCTGTCTACCAACTGTGCTGCATTCCAAGTTTCCCTCTCCCCGGTTTCTTTCTCTCTTTCATTTTTAAAGACAGGCGCTCACGCTGTCAGCCGGGGCTGCAGCTCAGACTCACCAGAGCCATGGCTGGCTTCAGCTTTTCCTTAATCCTCCTTCTCCAGTGTCAGGTCTAGGTGAGTCATCACGCCCAGCTCCAGCTTTCTTTTTTGTTTGAGACAAGGTTACCCTTTGCAGCACAGGCTAGAATCCTCCCACCTCAGCCTCCCAATCGCTGGGACAAGTGTGTAGCACCACACCAAGCTTGAATGTTGAACTTCACAAGCAGGTCCTTCCCTGAAATCTTAGTTCCAGGAAATCTAGGGCCTCCAGTGCAACCAACCAAGGCAAAAGCCAAACTCCTTCAGAATGCTTCTCCCAAAGGGAGGGAGGTGGCGCAGTGTGTCCTCTCAAGAGGGCTGAGAGACAGGCTAGCCTGGACAAGCAGCGAAGACTGAGCTCTGGTCCTACCTCAGCCTCAGGAATTTATTCAACAGCCGTGTGATCTTGTACAAAACCCTGTCCTTTCCTGAACTTCAGTCTTCTGCCCTTTGCAATGGTAATTCTTGGCATGTTTTGTTTTGTTGAGATGGAGTCTTACTAAGCAGCCTGGGCCGTGTGTAACTCGTGATCCTCCTGGGGCTTCAGCCTCCCCGGGGCTGGGATTACAGGTATTTCCTAACACACGGAGACCGACACAGACTCTCTAACCTATTAGACGCGACGGTCCTCGTTGCGTTTTCCCTTCCCTCACTAGTGACTACCAGACAAGGCGCTGGCGTAGACCCCAATTCAAGGACTATTGGGTTCTTTGACCAACTCTAATCCTTCCCAGCCCCACCCTCCAGCGAGTTCCTATCCTGCCCATTCCACATCAGATTTATATTCAGTTCTCAGCTGCCTGCTTAGTTCCCTCTTACTCTTCGACCTCTCCTTTCAAGGCCAGGAATAGGCAGTGTGCAGTCTGGCTCCTACCGCACTGTGAAAGCTTAAGAAGCGTGAAGGGTGAAGGATCAGGCCACCCTTAACTTTCTTCCCCGAGGAACCGCCGGGGATCTAGGGTCACATCCTAATACAGAAAGCTGGCGCTCTAGTGCGCTAAGACGCTGCGGCTAAGCCGGAGAGCTCTGCCACCGACACCCCCACACAGTTCTTCCCAGCGCCTCGGGAGGGACCCGGGAACCTAAGGGGCCAGCACTGGGGTTCCTGCTCTGGGAGGGGCAGAAGTGCCGAGGTCAGCAGCTGGGAACCACTTGCAGGCTGCGGGGCTGAAGCTGGGTGGGGACAGGCGGACCGCCAGTCTCAGGGGCGTGGAGCCCAGGCGGAAGGGGCGGGCCGGGCATGAGAAGGGCTGGGCCGAGGTGCCGCGGGGTTGCTGGAGGGTCGTGGGCGGCGTGCAGTAGACATGTCGGGGGGCAGCAGCTGCAGCCAGACTCCCAGCCGGGCCATCCCTACTCGCCGCGTAGCCATCGGCGACGGCGTGCAGCTCCCTCCCGGGGACTACAGCACCACCCCCGGCGGCACGCTCTTCAGCACCACCCCGGGAGGTAGGCACGGACGGGGGTCCCGAGCGGCCTTGGGGGGGCTGGAGGATACACCGGGGTCCGGAGTCGCACGTGCGACTGGGTTGGCGGCGCTCAGGGGTTTCGCAGCTGGATAGAACGGACAAGGGCGTCGGGAAGGCAGGGGGTCACCGTCTCGGTTGCCCGCCTTCTGGGTGTGTTGGAGCATGGTCTGGAGACGGGGCTGCAAACTGCCTTTTTGTGGGAGAAACGGCAGAGTGCCCCAGGCGTACAGATAGGCACTCTGCCAGGATCACCATGTGCTTTATGCGGTCTCTGGGTGTCAGGGCGGTGGTCTGGGTGGCCCACGGATCAGGGAAAGAGCCTGGCCTGGAGATTAAGTTTAGTTGGTCTCCCTTGGGATAAATGACGCCTGCACACTTTTTTTTTTTTTAACCTTTCCTCGTTTTGCGTTGGATACTCGTTCTTTAATGGAGGGTGGGCGCTGAGGGTGCTCCCTGCCCCAGAAGCGCGTCTCGGCCACCTGTGGCATGAAGCCTCTTTAGAGGGAGAGGTCTCTTCAGGGGCAGCGTCCAGGGCAGTGCAGAACAGCACGTTCCTCGGGCCTGGGGGAGGGGGCAGGGCATAGCGGAGGATGAGGAAGAGGAAGCTGAGTTGGCGCGGGTGGGGGCCGGCCTCTGGGAGCCAGGCATTCCCAGCTCGCCCCGGAGCCCCGGTATAGGCTCTGATGAAACCTACCCGCCCGTTTGCATGATGAAATCCTCGTGGCTCACTGTTTCCCTCCCAATCCCAGCGCTGCTCCCACCCACTTTGCACTTCTCCCGTCCCTGGTCTCCTCCCCCAAGCTTACAACTCAAAAACAGGAGAGATCCTGGCGCTGTGCTGAACCCTGAGCTGCTGCTGGCGCGGCCAGGCCACATGCCTGTTTTCTCAGGCAGCTGTCCCTACACCAGGGAGCACAGCCAGATTCCAGAACCAGGGCCCCGATGAAGGGATCCGGGAGATCAGTGTCCAGTTTGTGCCTCTTGGTCTTCAGAACACGGCACCAACACGGCTCCACACAGAACACTGTTTAAGTACGTGTCTGTTATGCACTGTCACGCTGTGTCCTAGACTCAGCAAGAAAGCTGAATCTGGGCAGTCTCCCTTTCATTAGAAATGGCCAAGGAAAAGTTCTCTGCAGGCTTCTGGCCTCCCGTCATTGGAGCTCTCCATCCCTTCCAGGCCTCTTTAGTTCACGCTGCTGCACTCTTTGTCTTTTGGTAGAACTTTGTGTTAAGCACAAACTTCTACAGACAGCTGAGTGAACCTGGTGTATATTTTAGGTGAATCTGGGTGTATATTTTATGGGCCCCGACTCAGGCCTGAAAGCTCAGAGAAAGTGCACCCCCGACCCCTTTTCTGGATGGACAGGCTAGCTGAGTAGCAATAGCCAGAACCATTTCAAGGAACTCCGAGGGGGTCCTCAACTGTGGACTGGGAAGCGTCAAGGTTGGCAAATCCCGAAGTTTCCATTCTCTTTGAAGAGGAAGGGGCATCAGTGTAGCATTTGTTTCCTAACTGAAAGAGAACTAGCAGGGCCAGATCCCAAAGCCAGCTGGCCCTTGTCAGTTGTTTTTTGTTTTTTGTTTTTTTTTTTTTTTGGTGGGATACACAGTCCATAAGCTCGAGGAAAATCTTGCTTGCTTTTGCCAAAGCCAGCAAGCCTATTTCTTTGTTAGGGAGTGGGATCTTATCCCAAAGGCCATTCATTCCAGGTCACCTGCTAAAGCACAGAAGCTTGACCCATTTGCTCCAGAGTGTTTCTCATTACCTAGGATCCTAATTAAAGACGGAGTCCGAGCAAAGGTCTGCAGACTGAGGGGACAGCCAAGGCTACACAGAGATCCACCTGCCTCCCGAGTGCTGGCACTAACCGGGTACACCACCAAATCTGGCCATTTGGTCTTCCTTTCCCCACTCTCGAATACCTTTTGGGCTATTTCTAACAGTTCTGACCTATGCTTCCCTGCAAATCCATCCAACTGCTGGGTTTTCCTACAGATATCAGGGGCCTACTGGGAGACAAGGGTCAAGTTACCTCAAGTCACCTTAGGTTGGCTATGACCTCCAGCTCTATAGGAGTATGTAGCCCATAAGCTTGAGAGACTGAGACATTCACCTAACCATTGTAGGTGTGATTGGGCCACATTCCTTTTTTCGTACTCAGAAATTCCAGGGGAAAGGGACAAACAACACACAAACAAAACACTTATATATGGTTGTGTTTTTTGCTTTTTTTTTTTTTTTTTTTTTTTTTTTTTTTTTTTTTTTTTTTTTTTTCCTTTTCAGAACTTTAGGAGCCTGGCAAAGTAGATTTTTTGACCAGGCATACAGTTTGGCTGGCATTTGTTGAACTTAGGCTTTTTACCCACCTTGGCTTGTGACTGACTTTTAGGGGGTTCCTTCATGAGGAAACATGCAGTAAGTCACTCCTGCTGAGGATGGCCTGGAAGACACAACAGGTGGCTTGAACCATCTCCATTCCTGGGACTCTGGGTGGTGGCCATTAACCTTTTGCTAACCTAAGACATTTCTGAAAGGAAAGAGTCCTACTTACATGTGCCTTTGAGATCGCCAGCAACACCATAAACAGAATCTTCTAGTGAACACCCAAGGTGAATGTTTGACCTACAGAAGTTGTTTGGGTGGTCATACCGCAATGACCTCGGTGAATTTAATCAGGCAAGCAGGTAGGGTAGCAGGTGTTAATGACACTGTTTCTTTGAGCAAACAAAAGTGGTACCTGTGAATGTAGTGGCACATGCCTTTAATCCCAGCACTCAGCAGAGGCAGGTGGATCTGTGATTTGGAAGTCAGCCTGCTCTAAACAGCGAGTTCCAGATCAGCCAGAGCTACACAGTGAGACCCTATCTTAAAAAAAAAACAGTCTGTCTAGGAGGCCGACCTTGACGTGGCTGCCAATGTTTAGCCCAGGCAGTGTGGGGGAGGTAGGCTGGAGACTTATGCTGGTGTCTTGATGTCTCGAGAGCACACACAGGGGAGAAGTGCCTGCTGAGACAGTGGTTAAGGGCGAGATGAGAGAGCTTGGATATTGAGGCGGTCAGGAGATAGAACAGACCCCGGCTCACACGCACCTGCTCTCCCTTTTAAAGTGTCTGGAACGTACCTAGGTTCCAGAACTTACTCCTGAATGTTGGGGTTAGGGTGGACAGCACTCTCCAGACTCCCTTTGAAGCCTCTTGGGCTTTAAGGTATGCACTATGTCCTAGCTAGTATGCTGGTTTGACTTGGAGCTTTTGGGACTGCTTGATAGGCAGATGAAGATATTGCTGAACTAGGATACAAGCATGGGGCTGGGACAGCACAGGGGTCAAAAAGTGCTTGCTGCTCTTTGAAAGGACTATCCTACCAGGAACCCCTAGACCTCTGACCACTATGATTCTAGCTGGAGGGGTGCTCTCTTCTGGCTTCCATAGGAACCCCTCCCCAAATTAAAAAAACAAAAGTTTGGAGAATCAGAGGTGAAGTCAGTAACAGCCAACTGTGCATGAGGCCCTAAGTTCAATATAGAGTCTCACAAAGGGAGGGGTAGGAGGGATGGAGGTGGGGAGGACAGATCAAGTGTAAGAGAGAATGGATATGTTGGGAGTTTAAGGTTACTGGATGTTGGGCACAGACTTTCAGTTATGAGAGGAATAAATTCCAGGCATGTATTCATCAGTGGCTATAATTAACTCTGCAGTGTTTACTAGAAATTAATGAAGAGAAACCTTAGCCATATCCTTGCTTACACACACATCCGTGATATATGCCAATTAGTTTAATTGTAGGATTTATTTTACATTTCCTAGTGTGATACTAGACCATCGTGTTTGTATACTTTGACTAGATACTTCTGCTTCCTTTCTTTTCTTCCTCTCCTTCCTTCCTCTCCTTCCTTCCTTTTCTTTCTTTCTTTCTTTCTTTCTTTCTTTCTTTCTTTCTTTCTTTCTTTCTTTCTCTCTCTCTCTCTCTCCCTCCCTTTCTTCTTTCTCTTCCTCCCTCCCTCCTTTCTTCTTTCTTTCTTTCTTTCTTTCTTTCTTTCTTTCTTTCTTTCTTTC
>NW_026596143.1:9301530-9309164 GCF_907164565.1 Psammomys obesus | reverse complement strand
CTTTCTTTCTTTCTTTCTTTCTTTCTTTCTTTCTTTCTTTCTTTCTTCTTCCTCTCCTTCCTTTTCTTTCTTTCTTTCTTTCTTTCTCTCTCTCCCTCCCTCCCTCCTTTCTTTATTTCTCTCTCTCCCTCCCTCTCTCCCTTTCTTCTTTCTTTCTCTCCCTCCTTTCTTTATTTCTCTCTCTCTCCCTCTCTCTCTTTCTTTCTTTCTTTCTTTCTTCTTCTTTCCTTCCTTTTCTTTCTTTCTCTCTCTCCCTCCCTCCTTTCTTTATTTCTCTTTCTCCCTCCCTCTCTCCCTTTCTTCTTTTTTTCTTCTTCCTTCTCTTTCTTTCTTTCTCTCTCTCCCTCCCTTTCCTCTTTCTTTCTTTCTTTCTTTCTTTCTTTCTTTCTTTCTTTCTTTCTTTCTTTCTTTCTTTCTTTCTTTCTTTCTTTCTCTTCTTTCTCTCTTTCCCTCCCTCCCTTCCTTCCTTCCTTCCTTCCTTCCTTCCTTCCTTCCTTCCTTCCTTCCTTCCTTCCTTCCTTCCTTCCTTCCTTTCTTCTTTTTAGATAGGATCTTAATTGTATAGCCCAGGTTGACCTCAAACTGTTGATCCCCCTGCCTCAGCCTCCTGAGGGCTGGGATTATAGGCATGTACCTACCAGCTTACATGCATGAGGTTTTTATTTTCCAGTTGTATGTAATAATTCAGTAAAGCTGAAGGGGAAGATTCTAAGATCAAAGGCATATCTCTGGAATGAAGTAAATCAACAGACATCCTCTGCCCTTCAGCTCTAGCACCCATAGTAATTTTACTTTGTAGTTTTGTAGATTGACCCTGGGGCCACAATATGTTTGATATCCAAAAGAGAACTCTTCTCCATGGTAAATGGCAGTCTAATGAGGTGAGCCTCTAGATTTTAGCGTGGTCTTCGGAGATAACATTTTTTTCCAGTATCCTCCCAAAGTGGCAGGCATTCATCATTTGCTAGGCGAGTCTGATTCTTCTCCACCATCACAGCAAAAGTCATCTCTGATTTTGGTGAGTGAAGGCAGGTAGGGTAGTACTCTTTTCATTTCACCTTTGGGTACAAAGTACTGAAACATTTTCACCAAGTGAACCTTCATTTGATGTTCACGAAACAGAGTCAAAAGGGAATGGCAATATTGAAGACGAGGATTGCTTAGGGTGACAGGTTTTTTTTTTTTTTTTTTTTTTCTTAATGTTCATTTGTGCACATGAATCCCCATATGTTCAGACAAACAAACAAAAACATCCGTTACTTTCTAGTCTGATTCTTACATCAGCTGTCTTTCCCTTTGGTGAATCATAGCCACGAGTCTGTTGACATGCTTGTTTCTCGGGTTAGGCAGGATGTTCTTCCAGAGCAGTCGTTGTGTCCCCAGGATCTGATGCCAGGTCCGGTGTTCAGAAGGTGGCAAGTTGTGCCGGGTGTGGCTTAACGGCACAGTGCTCTTCCAGCATGTCTGGGCTGATCTTTAGCACTAGAACAAGGATAAAGATGAAGGGGACTAAAAGAAGCCTGGAATGAATGAAGCATTCCCTTAGGATATCTAGGTTCTTCCCTGGGCCTGGGTCTCCTCTGGGGTGGAATCGGCTGGAGTGAGTAGCCTGGCCTTTAACAAGCCATCCCCAAACGGTGTAACTTAAACAACAGTTTACTGCTCATGTCTGTTCTTTGCTGATTTTGATAGAGGTGACACATTGAGTTAGAGGGTGGACTGGGCCCCATGAGACCATGTCACAAAACACTCAAACAAATGAACAAAATGGACATGCCGGGTTCCCCTGGGCTGCAAGTCCAAAGTGGTCTTATCCACATGTGGGTCCACCACTTGCTGGCCACTGTGGGGGAGGCTGGAAGTGCCCGTTTGGTTATCAAATCATTTAGTTTAGCTTGAACTTATGAACATGGCCGATACTAACCTAAGGCACAGGCACGGAAGCCCCTTGTCACACCACTTTAAAAGGGTTCTTTTGTTGTTGGGGGCTGTCCAGTTTCAAGAGGGGTCAGGAGGAAGAGGGATGGCCTTCTTTGCTCTGAGACAGGATCTCCTGTGGCCCAGGATGGCCTCAAATTTGGAATGACTTTAATCTCCTGATCATTCTGCTCAAGTGTATGAACTACTTTTGTTTGTTTGTTTGTTTTTATTTTTTTCCTTGCTTTCTCTGAACATCAGGATTTAGGAACATCGCATTGCAGAGCCCATCCTCACTGTCCAACCCACTACTCCCATTTAAACTTAAAGACCTGGGTTTTCTGGGCACTCAATTGGCTTGAGTTAGGTGTTTCCAGGAGTCCAAAATGAGGACAAGACTCCAGGAGGAACAGTCCCTTTAGAGTTTTGGTTTTACAGCATACAGTGTGAAGGTTCAAAAGCAGGTTTCTTAGCTGGCTGCAGTGGCTTGTGATACCAGTACTCTGGAGATGAAGACAAGAGGACCAGATGTTTAAGGGCCACGTGGGTGTTTAGAATGGAATGGCTCCCATGGATGCATAGATTTGATTGCTTGGCCCTCAGTTGGTGGAACTGTGTGGGAAGGATTAGAAGGTGTGGCCTTGCTTGGGGGAGGTGTGTCGAAAGGGGGTCGGCTTAGAGGTTTCAAAAGCCCATGCCAGTTCCAGTTAGCTCTCTCTGTCTCATACCTGTAGATACGTTTGAAAGCTCTCAGCTACTGCTCCATCCAGCACCCTGCCTGCCCGCTGCCATGCTTCCCACCATGATGGTCATGGACTCTAAGACCCCAAATTAAACTTTTATTTTTGTAAGTTGTCTTGGTTGTCGCATCTTATCACAGCAATACAGAAGTACCTAGGACAGCTGGCCTCAGCTACGTATTGAGTTGGAGGGTGGGCTGGACCCTATGAGACCATGTCACAAAACACTCAAACAAATGAACCAATTGGACATCCTACTTAAAGAGAATGTGTATTGGACTGGAGTTGTAGCTCAGTGGAAGACCAGTGTGTATGAAACGCTGGGTTTAATCCCAAGCACCCAAACAGGGAAATCCCAGCCAGTCTTTATTAGCTTGCTAGAGCTGCCATATGAAAATACTGCCATCGAGTGGCTTAAGCAATGGAACCTTTTTTCTTACTGTTTGTTAATTGGAAGCCTTAGACCAGAGTGAAGTTGGTTCCTTCTGAGGCCTCTCTTTCTCTTCTCTCTTGTCAGCTATGGTCTTCCATCTGAAGGGCTGTGCATAGATTTTCTCTTCTTCCAAGGATACTGGTGAAACGGATCAGGAGCCACTTAGAGGCCTTATATTGACCTTCCTTATGAAGACCTCATATTCCGAGGTGCTGGAGTTTAGGCTTCAGTACAAGAGTTTGGAGGAATACAGTACATACAGCTCCTACCAATCGCACTGGAGCAGCGTTTGCTATTTGTTTTGGGAGCCTTCGGGAGGGCAGGACACTCCCTTTTGGTAATGGCTTGTTGCACCCACACTCTGCGCCCTGCAGCACCTGTGCATTTTGAAGGGTTTGGGGACAGGCCAGGAAAGGGGGAGGTGCTTGATAAGCCTTAGAATAACCTCAGCCATTTTGTTCTAAAATGTAAAAAGCCATTTCCTTGTCAGAGCCTCTTAAGAAAGCAAGGCAGCTCTTTCCCCCTGACCGACTATCCACCTTCGGTATGTGGCAGCTTCATAGGATACCTGACCCCTGAGAGGTATCATCATTTGGTTCTCTTTTGCTTTGTTTCATTTATTTATTTATTGAGCCCAAGCTGGCCTGGAAAACTCACCTTGTGAGGAAGAACGATATCACATGACTGATCCTCCTGCCTCTTCCTCCCAAGTGTGTATCGCCATGCCCCACCCCACTTCCTGTTCCTTCATAAGACACTTCTCACTGGTAAGTTTACTCTGCTTGCTTGGGAGACTCTCCAGCCATTCACTTGTCTGTCTGTCTGTCCATCCATGAGATGGGGTCTCCACATAGTCCTGGCTTAGACTGGCCTTGAACTTACAGAGTTCTAATTGCCTCTTTCTCTCGACTGCTTGTATTAGAGGCATGCATCACCATAGCTTATTTTTATTTATTTTTTGGTCCCCCAGAAACTTGTCCATGTAAAGCAGATGCTCTTTTATGGATCGAGAACTCTAGCTCTCAGGAATATTGGCATTTGTTATTTAGTCTTCGTGGTGCTCTTTTGAGGTGTGAGTTGTTTTTTTTTTTTTTTTTTTTTTTTTTATCTTCTTCATGTAGCACAGAAAGAACTGGGACCCTGAAAGCAGTGATTCCTGATTTGAGCCCAGGACTTCTGCCTCCAAATCCCAAGTGATTTGCATGTTAAGGGCCTACAATCAGATCCTAAAAATAGATAGCAGTGGCTAGTACTTTAAATATAGTGTCAGCGAGCCTACATAACACCCCTGGTTGACAGGTGACAAAACTAGATCCTTGAGGAATATTTCCTCACTTGTGTGTCCAGGAAAACTGTCATCAGTGTTAAGCCAAGCCTTGGGAATAAAGACTTTATCTACACTTCCCGAGTTCCTGGAATTAAAAGTGCCAGAGCCATACCTAAACTCATGATGGTCCCCATGCCTGTGTCTGAGATGGAGTATACCCATTCCCACCCCATACTGCCCACAAGTTTCTTTCTTGATTGCTTACCTGCCTTCTGATGTGTCCCGACTTTGGCCTAGGAACTGGGTCCTGCTGGGGTGGGACTGGGCAGCTGGTGGTCAACTGTCACCTTAAACCTGGACAGGATAATTGCTAGTGGATGTGCAGTGTTCCCTGGGGTGGGCCGCTGTTCTAACGCACACCAGAAGTTGACAGAGGTGGCACGAAGATCAACAGGCCCCTTTTGAGGTCTTTGAGAGGTCATCGAGGCACAGGTAGAGAAAGTGCTAACTGGTCCACAGAGTAGGGCTAGTGAATGAGGCAGTTGTGTTTCAAGACTCAGCCAGAAATAGGAAGTGACTCCACAGGTTGTTCAGAATTGAACTTTGAACTCACACCCCAGCACTCTGTAGGCTCTGGATTCCAGCTCCACAACTGACCTGCGATTCACTGTTGCTGTGCCTACCTCTGCAGTATTTATATATTTATTTTACATTTCTCATCACTGTGACCAAACTGGTGACAGGACTTAAAGCAGGAATATTTATTCTGGCTCTTGGTGTCTGAGTTCAGTCCACAGTCTCTTGACTCACTGCCCTTGGGCAGAACATCGGACAGCGGCAGCACATGGCAGAGGTGGGTTGTTTTAGGGTGGACAGGGAGAAGGGAAATGCTGTCTTGCTGGCTTCCTGCTCCCATTGAGGGCGGGTCTGACCCAGTTAACCCAGCCTGCCAATGTCCTCACAGGCGCTCCCACAGGTGCGTCTCCTCAGGGTCCTACATCAGGACGTCTTTACTGTTTTTTCTTTTTGTTTTTTTCCGGAAAGGGTTTCTCTGTGTAGCCTTGGCTGTCCTGGACTTGCTTTGCAGAGCAGGCCCGCCTCGAACTTACAGCGACCCACCTACCTCTGCCTACCAGAGTGCTGGGACTATAGGCGTACACCACCACCGCCCGGCCAACCTTTGAAACCTTTTTTGCTTGACCTCTTCTAGCCTGAGTTTTTATGCAACCCTAGGTATGTGGGTATATGAAATAGGTATGCAAATCAAACACTTACGACAAAATCATAAATTTACTTAAAAGACTTTTTTGGCAACACATAATTTGTTTATTAATGATGAAAGCGGTGAGATGACACACTTGTTTATGAGGGATGATATCTTGGCTGAGTGTTTTCGCACTGTAGGACATAGATCATATTTGTTTTTCAGTTAGCTGGTGTTTTGTTTTAATAATAATCTGCGCTGTACGTTATATTGGTAGCCTGCTGTTTTAGCCGACTGATAAACTGGCTGTAGAAGCAGGGTTACCCACTTCCATTCCCGAGCGTGTTTACCTCAGTGTTCTTCAAGCTCCTAGAAGGTCTAGATGGTCTTGACAGGAGGGAAGAGAACAGCAAAACAGCCCAAGAGTGAAAATGCCCTTGAGAGCAGCTAGCAAGGAAATGGCTGCCAACCAAGGTCACTGTTTATCCCACCGCACGAAAGTGCCTGCAGTGGGAGAGAATCGCCGGAGGGAAGCCTTGGGAAGCTCATCTGTGGAGAGCAAGCTCAGTCGGCAACTGCAGCCCTCTGCTTCAACTTCCCAAGTCGGTTTCTGCTGGGTGTTGGGAACATCTAATTGGATGATGTTTCCTCCGTCTGCTGTTGGTTCTTGGAAGCCTCACCTGAGGGGGCCATCTGCTTTGGCTGCAACTCCCTATATTGGGAACCCCAGCTGGCTACCTTAAAGCTGATTTCTGCTCTTTGGCTGATTTAATACTGTTGTCATGTCTGTCTACCTATCTCTCACTAGCTGTTTAAACTGAACATATTCGCAGATCATTCTCCGGGTAGTACAAAACCATCATCAGTGCCAGGAAGGCTGTTCATTTAAATAAACGGGTCAAGATGGTAGCAGCATGCTCATGGACTTTGCAGACACTCTCAGGAATTCTGTCCTAATCCCAAGCAAGCCACATTTATTGCTTAAAAAAAAAAAAAAAAAAAAAAAAAACAAAAAACATTTATTTATGGATAGAGCGAGAGAGAATGAATGAGAATGGGTTTGAGTGTGGGTGGGTGTGGACCAAGTTTATGTATGGAGGTCAGAAGACAACTTGTAGAAATTGTTTCTCTCTTAACATATGGGTTCCTGGTCTTGAACTCAGTTCTCCAGGCTTGGTGGCAGATAGGTGCCTTTGCCCGCTGAGCCATCTAGCCAGCCCTTAATTTATTTTCATTATGCATGGCATGCAACATTCTATAATATGTTATTTATGCTGTATGTGCTCTCTTAAAAAGAACCTGGATACCATTCCTGCCTTTGAGAAACCAGATTTACTTGTCATCTGCAGGAGATAAGCTATAAATAGAAATACAGACAGTTTTAAAATTCCAGCTGGATGCTGTTGTCTGTTGGAGGCTTGGAACGTAAGGCTTGAGATTTGTTGAAAAGGAAGCCGTCGGTAAATGCTGTTGAGGGGTTAAAAATAGATTGGCGAGGCCATGTCGCGGTGTGAGGGGCTACGGGAATCAGTGACTAAGTCTGTATGCTCACTGTCACTTCAGGGTCTTCCATAATGATCTTGCTCCCTCACCTTGGGAGATACTTCCTTATTTGGTGGTGTTTGGGTGGCTGCATGGGTGGAGGGTCACCCTGAGTATGGTTTACTGCTAGAGAGTAGTCAGTGAGACTGGCCCTCACTCACCCTGGGGAGTAAGACTGACTTGTGATAGGAGGTTGGGTAGAAAGGAAATAGCATTCACGCCAACCCTTAAAGACGTGGTGCAGGCAAATGTTGTGAAGGTTTGGAGAAGGGCTCAGCCTAAGACCTTTTTGGAGTGGATAGAGAGAACGTTTCCTGTTTTTGCAATGACAAGGCAGGGAAAGTCTGCTGCCAGGAAGGACCCACTGTCTTTCTGTTCTGGATGACTGACCTGAAAATGTGTAGGATGGGATGGTGTGATGACTGGAAGACCACCTTTTCTTTTTTTTCCTTTTTCTTTTCTTTTCTTTTCTTTTCTTTCTTTCTTTCTTTCTTTCTTTCTTTCTTTCTTTCTTTCTTTCTTTCTTTCTTT
>NW_026596143.1:9291859-9301520 GCF_907164565.1 Psammomys obesus | reverse complement strand
TTTCTTTCTTTCTTTCTTTCTTTCTTTCTTTCTTTCTTTCTTTCTTTTTTTTTGAAACAGGGTTTCTTTGTATGTAGCCTTAGCTGTCCTGGAACTCAATGTAGACCAGGCTAGCCTTGAACTCAGAGAGATCCGCATACCTCTGCCTCCCAAGTGCTGGGATTACAGGTGTGCACCACCACAGCCCTTTGAAGGCCGCCTTTTCTGTGGGCCTTGCTCATCATGGATGATTGACAGGGAGAACTGAGGGGTGAGTGGATTGAGGGATTGCATGCGGCATAGGGTGCTCAGAGGTCTGAGAAAAAGAAAAACAAAGGTGCATCTTGGTGGCCAGCAAGCACTTCATGAGGGAGGGGCTTCCTGAGTGGTGATGGGGTAGGCAGTGGAGAAGGGCTGTGGTCAGGTTGGCCAGGTACCACGGTCAGCCTTACTCCGCCATGGTCCAGATTATGTAAAAGAACCTGCTGCCTCTGCTGTGGCCACACTTCCAGGAAGTGGGAAACGAAACAGGCAAAGGGTTTCAGGAGGCCTTAACAACTTCTTTATTACACCTGCCCCACCAGGAACCAGGATCATCTATGACCGGAAATTCCTGATGGAGTGTCGGAATTCACCTGTGGCCAAAACACCCCCCAAGGACCTGCCAGCCATTCCTGGGGTCACTAGCCCTACCAGTGATGAGCCTCCCTTGCAAGCCAGCCAGAGCCACCTGCACAGCAGCCCGGAAGACAAGCAGGCGGGCGGTCAGTGGCTGGGCCTCTCCGCACCCTGAACTGGGAAGAGGGTTGTGTGGGAGAGGGTGATGGTGACTGTCCACCTTCTGAGGAGCAGCTGTGGAGATCCCAGAGGGTGGGGCGCGGGTGGGAGGCAGAGCTCCCATTGGTGCCAGGTTGCTCCTGCATAGCTCCAAGGACCTCCGGACAGCTGATCTTCTGTACCACCTAGTTAGTGAGGAGCTGGTCTAAAGTGACAGTGGCTTCACCCAGCACCTTTCACCAGCCCGCCTCTCTGTATAGTTGCTTCCTTAGGATGACCACCCGCACCACCCTTGAATCACGGTGGTGATATTTGTGGTGTAGGTGACAACTTAGCAAAAGACATGGTGTACTTCCCTTCTAGAAAATCACGTGTCTGCAAGAAAAAACAGAACAAAACAAACCAACCTAGGCATCTCCTGGCAGGTTACTGGTTATTTAGTGGATTGCTGATGAAGACAGGCAGACAATGCCTCCCATTGTTACTGAAGCTTTGACATTTAAAGCTAGGTCCTTCTTGGTTGTCCGCTCCTCCCGAGAGTAATCAAAGCAGCTACCCTGGCAGCCTCCTGTGAGGAATGACCTTGTGTTCTTGTGGCAGAGTGTCGGAGCTCTCCGCTGTGGGTTAATGTTGCACAAGCATGTCCACGTGCCCTCCGTCTCGGGAGGACCACCTCTGCTGCTCCGCTTTGAAGGCAGTGCTCCAGGCCTAGCCAGGGATCTGCTGACACCCACTGACCCCGTAGGATGGGATTGCTAACTACCCCAGGAACCCAGCAGCCGAGACAGACATTTACCTTGTTTAGATTGAGATGGAGGTGGTGATGGAGGGGAGCGGTGACAGGAAGGGGCATTTGACTGTGTGCAGAGGGCAACTGGACAAGTGGTTCCCAAGCCACACATGTGGGTCCCTGCCCTGTGTTCAAGGATGGAGGGACACCCTGGTCACCACAGTGCTTCCTACCTTTACCCGTATACCTCAAACCAAAGATGACAGAGTTCAACAAAGTTAAGCTGCACCTGAAACTGTCACCATTAATTGGAAGGCTGTCATTTAACCATGCTGGCACACCTACCTTGCTCCTAGTTCTGATGGTACGCTATCTCTCAGCTCCACGTAGTGGCCTATTAGACCCAAACAGTGTTAGCATTAGTAGGGGGGGATGGGAAGGGGAGGGGAGGTAAGGGTTATGGGTGCATAGTTTTAACTTTCCTCACAAGAAACAAAACTCCAGTCCTTGAGCCACATATTAAAAACTGCATTTACAAGCTGGGTGTGGTGATGCACCTGTAATGCCAGCACTCAGGAGGTAGAGGCAGGCGGATGGATCTCTGTGAGTTCGAGGCCAGCCTGGTCTACAAAGCAAGTCCAGGACAGCTAAGGCTATCCCCCGAAAAACCCCAAACAAATAAATTGAATCTACAGAAAATTCAGCACTGTCACCTCTCTTATGAGGAAGCCTGCTCTCTTATCCCAGTCAACTTCTCTCTTTCTCTTTGGCAGCCTGTATGCCTCCACTCGACCCACAAGAATCACACAGACATTGTCCTTGGCCTCCAATCCTGGAGTGCTTTCACTTGCCACTTGCTTATTGGCCTTCTGGTCTTTTCTTTCCACAGGTGACGAGTCACAGTTTGAGATGGACATTTAAGGGACCAGCCATAGGACGGAGTAATGCTTCTGGGGCCCTGAGGGCCTCAGGAGGAGAGCCAACGGCAGCCAGGCCTTGTACCAGGCAGACATTGGGTGTGGGCCAGGCACCCGGTCCTGCTCCTCAGGGCACCTGTTTTGCCTTCTGTTTTGTGAACACCAGCGCATACCTCCTTGTGCCTCTGTTGGTATCGAGCTGCTACTCCAGAGGAAAAACTCTCGCCTGTACCCTGCCTCAAGTGCCAGGAAGTGGACAGAGGGGCCTGTCAGAATGGTCTTCTGGCAATTCTTGCCTCCACCTCTGGAGCACACCCACCGTTTCCTTAGGTTGGGGTATCTGGGAAGGCTATTCTTCACTTCTTTCCCTGAGAGGAAATAAAAGCCACATTTACCCTAGGCCCCAAGTTGGGCCCTGTCTGAACTGTTTTCAATTTAAAGTGATAACACAGTTACTGTCTGTTCAGTGCTTACACTGTACTTTCCTTTACGTTACCTCATGTAATTAGCATACTAGTCCTCTAGGTAAAGCAGAGAAGGCCTTACTGTCACTTTACAGCTGAGAAATCTGGCTGAAGATAAAAGCTTGTCCTTCGTGGGGCTGGGCTAGAGCTCTGCTGCTCTGTTGTTCTTGTTTTTAGTAGCAAGCATTACCTTCGTCCAGCGAGGTGGTCACCTTCCCCCTGAGCCTAGGCCATTGTAGAGCCTTTGATCCACAGGCACCTAGTCTCTGTCAATCATCTCTTTGTGTGTGCTGCTGTGGGGGATGCAGAGAAGGTAATCTGTCTGCCTTAAGGATTTTTACTGACATGTACCACGTACCCATTAAAAAAGGGTAGCATGAAGCAGATTGCATAGGATTGGTTATCAGTGGTCCACGAGGGGCGGGGCGGGGAAGCTTGGAGGAAATGGTGCAGCTGGGAATGAGAACGCATGAGTCTTGACTGCTAGGCTGAGAGTTGTGTGGCAGGTGTCTCAATACAGGGTGTGCTGAGGGGTGGGTTTCCTGGACCAAGGGCTGATGTGATCGTAGGCTCTATTAGCTTGCCATTTGGGGAGCAGCAGGCCTCGATGGCCAGATCTTTTGTTTGCCTTTTTTTTACAGTCCCTTCCAAAGGCAGCTGGAGTCCATGTGGTAATACATGAAAGGACAGCGCTTTTCTGTGTTGTCTGAACACATAACAGCATGGCCTCCTCTTGTATGTGGAATTATGGGGCCACTAAGGGGGCTACCACCAGAACAAAGGCAACTGGGAAATCTTATCTAAGCTAAATGAGAGGTTAGGTCGGCATTCCTGTTCTGTTAGCTTCCCAATAAAAGCGTCTCATTGCCCTGACATCTCAGCAGAGGCCTTGTTCACCAGTCTGTGCAGCCCAGTGCATTTCCCATTTTTTCAGGGTCAGTGTGCACTTCCCTGGTAGACCAGGAGCCATAAAAATGTAAAGATGAGCAGCTTTCCTCCCTGAGAAATAGATCCTTCGGAGAAGACCAGTCTCTAAAGCGTTAATTGTTGCTAGGCGCTGTGTGGTGGTAAGGCATTGCAACCCAGCCCTTGTTCTCCAGGAAGGAAGATTGTGGAGAGACGAGCCTCCTTCAGCTTGCCATCCCTGGGTGCTGGAATCCAAATGTTTTGTGGAGATGCTGTCTTAAACCTATCAGCTTGGCACGCCTCCCTACCCCGTGACCAAAACCACTGTTTGCATTTGAAGGACTAACTGCCAGCTGTAGACAGGTGCCATGAACATGTAATACAGAGTGTGTTCCAAACTTGAAAAACCTAATGGACGTGAGATATGAAAGCATTACTTGTGATTATCTGGTGCTCGGAGACTACCTGTTCCGTGAACTGAAGGAAACTGAGGCTTAAGAGTCTTGGAGAGTCGCTGGCCCTTGTGGTAGTTTTGATTCCAGGAGGTCCTGCCTGGACCATATATGGCCTGTGCTTCAAGGTTCCAGTATTTGCTGGAGTAAATACTGGAGGTGACAAGCTTTGCAAGCGTGGGTGAAGAGGCTCAACCAGGCAGTGAGCAGAGAGTGGCCTGTGTAGGAAAAGGAGGCTTGCTGACTTTTGATGCACTCACCAGAACAGTGTCTTGGGGAGTCTTGAGGCTGGGGTGATAACCCTTGGCGTAGTGCTTGCTGTACAAGCATGAGGCCCAGATCCATGGCGTACTGCCCTCAGCACCTGGGTGACAAGAGCTGGCTGGCTGTCTGTCAGCTTACCTCGGTTGGCATGCTTCAGTTTCAGTGAATGGTCCTGTCTTAAAAAAAAAATAAAAAAGCCTGGTGTGGTGGCACATGCCTGTAATCCCAGCACTCAGGGAGGCAGAGGCAGGTGGATCACTGGGTTCAAGGGCAGCCTAGTCTCCAGAGTGAGTCTAAGACAGTCAAGGCTACACAGAGAAACCCTGTCTTGGAAAACAAGAGTGGAGCATGTTTGAGTTCGAGTGACACTAAATATCTATTTCTGGCTTCCATGTGCCACACAGAAATGTGCACACAGGAATGCACTAAGGAAGCTGCGCTGGAAGTTGCTCAGCGAATAGCAAGCAAAAAGCATCTTGGGAAATGCACCTACTTAGTGTGAGCGCAGTGTAGCGACCTGAACTGCTGTCTAACTAATAGGGTGCTGTTGGTGCTCTTGTTTCTCAGGCTGCTAGACATCCCAGGTCATACCACCCCGCTTCTGGTACCTTCCAGTGTGAGAGAGAAGGAGGAGGTATCTTAGCTGGTGGAGCGCTTGCCTTGCTTGCACAAGGCCCTAGGTTCTGTGCCCAGCACCGCACAAACTTGGGTGTGGTGCACGACTAGAGGTGGAACTAGGTGGATCAGAAGTTCAAGGCCATGCTTGGCTCATTTTCAGGCCGGCCTGGGCTACAGGAGACCTTGCCTTAAAGTAAAAAGAAGACAATAATAAAATCAGTAAAAGGAATAAATAAATGACACCACAAAGGCCAGGGTCTCTGAAGTTTACAAAGTACAGGCCCATGACTGGAATGTGGCCGGCGAGAATAAAGTGGAGGTGGAGGCAAATTCTTCCCCAACTTTCCGAGGTCACAGCGCCGCCAAAAGCTGTGTTTAAGTATCCTTGTCCTCAAACGCCAGAGCCGATTTTGGTTTCGTCTCGATACTTGCTTACTGCTGCCCCCTGCTGGAGGAGTTTATCGAAGTAAGGAATACACGCTTCTCTCAGTTAAAGGCTATATTTCATTTGGAGTCCGTTGGGGGAAAAGTGAAGGAGCTGTTCGTAATGAAGGTCTAAGGAGTCTCTCTGTTAATATGCAACTGGACCCTCACTGACCGCAGGAGGGGCCGGCGCGTCGGAATGTGGCCGCACTGCCTACCCTTAGCTTGGGACCGGTTTGCAGGGTCTTGTTTCCTCATTGGGTCAAACTGGACCCGCCTGTGGCCAAACAGCCTTGTGATTGGCCCACTACTCAGGTCGTAGCCAAAGGCTTCCTTCCACGGAAACCAGGAACAAATTTTATCCTCGGTACATTTTCCTAGGTGTCCCATGCTCAAATCAGAGAAGAAAGACTGCTTTCTACTGCGAATCGGGATCCCAATGGTAAAAACACTTCACTTTGCCTTTTACAGGTTGGTTCAAATTTGCATTGGAATCGTGAATACAATTGTGCCCTCTTCTCTCTTTCTTTCTTTTTTGAAACAGGGTCTCATAGAGACATATAGCTCAGGCTGTCCTTGAACTCCTGATCTTGCTGCCTCCGTTGCCTAGTTGCAGGAATTGTCCAGCCTGGTTTTGCTTTCAGAACCTTTAAAGAACAAACCCACATCTCCATTCACATCTGTTTTCTGGCTTTCCAGCGGAAACCCTTGATTCTCCGTGGCATTTGTAGCATATAAGCTCAAATGACCTACCAGCATTAATACCCGAACAATTGAAAAAGTTGCTTTAAACCAACAAATTGTACGCATTTGTGGGGTACTGTCTTAAGTTTTCTGTTGCTGTGATAAAACATGACCAAAAGCAATTTGAGAAAGAAAGAGTTTATTTCATATTACAACTTTAAGTCCATCAGAGAGGGGGGCAAGGGCAGGAACCTGGAGGCAGGAACTGAAAGCGAGACCACAGAGGAATGCTGCTTACTGGCTTGCTCCCCATGGCTCGCCCAGCCTGCATTCTTGTGCAACTCAGGGTGTACAAGAATGTGTCTAGGGTGGCTCTGCCTACAGTAGCCTGGGCCTTCTAAATCAATTATCAATCAAGAAAACGTCTCACAGCCTTGCCCACAAGCCAATCTGATGAAGGTATTTTCTTAGTTGAGATTCTGTCTTCTCAGATGACTTTAGCTTGTGTCAAGTTGACAAAAACAAAACAAAACAAAACAAAACAACAAAACACCTAATCAGGACAACTTGGAACCAAACTCTTCCTCCATTGTCTCTTTGCATGCATGAGAATTCATTCTAGTTCTTTCCCTACTTATCACCTTGAACTTGACAGCTTTCTCCGTGTTCCTCTGGGGCCGAGGGTGGGTTGTCCCGAGCAGCCCACTATCAGCCCACCAGAGGAGGAGTGGTCTTGTCGTGTCAGCTGGCCACCACTGTCCTCAGGTTGGCATGTAGGTAAATACTCATCTGTTCAGTTCCCCCATGATTCCTGGATCCACTGTGGGGCAGATTTCAGAGGGCTCTTGGCCTTGGCTCACAAAAGATTAAGTTGTGGTTAGTAACGATGGCAGTTTACACTGTAACCGAAACCTTTGTCTTGAGAGAGAGATCATGTTAATGTCTTTTTTTGAACAGTCCCTGAATTTCTCAGGACAGCAAGTGCTTGGACTTTCCCTTACTCCTGCTCTCTGCTAACCTGTGTGGCACGTGCAGGGTTTCTTGTTTGCTTGTTTCTTGTACTTTACAGCTCCAGTCAACTGTGAGCCATATTATAGGGTCACATACTTCCTCTTACTATGACAGATACCCAAAGTAGTTATCTTACGAAGAGCAAAAGTTTTGAGCCTCTGCTGAAACGTGTTGGCAGCAT
The DNA here is from genome assembly GCF_907164565.1 of Psammomys obesus. NCBI lineage: Eukaryota > Metazoa > Chordata > Mammalia > Rodentia > Muridae > Psammomys > Psammomys obesus. The sequence continues at coordinate 9,294,114 of NW_026596143.1, read as the reverse complement.
TCGAGGAAGCAAAAATTGCTTTGTGGTCGAGAAGTTGGAATAGTAAATTTTCATTGTAGACGTGGCTGTCTTGGGAGTCATCTAGAAGATGCCTCTGGGTGCGTCTTTGAGGGGTTTCTGGAGTGTTTTCACCGGAGAGAGAGAAATATGCACCAAGCTGTTGGGACAGCACCATGCTACTGGGACAGCATGATGCTATTGGGGGCAGCTGCATGCCATTGGGACAGTGTCATGCTATTGGGGCAGCGTCTATGCTATGGGCTGGGGTCCTGGGCTGAATAGAAAGGGGAGAAGAAGGAAGCCAGATGAGCACCCCCGTTCCTCTTTGTTTCCTGACTGTATGCAGTGACTGCGCAGCACATGTCTGCTCCCTTACACCCCGCCCCTACTGATAGACTGTTGTGGTTTGTTTCCATTTGCTGTGATAAACACTGATGAGAATAAATGGGTTTATTTAGCTTACACTTCCTGACACAGTTCATTACTGAGGAGAAGTCAGGGCAGGAGCTCAATCAGGAGCAGAGGCAGGACTCGTGGAGGAAAGCTGGGTTTCTTGTACAGCTCAGGCCCACCAACATAGGGATGGCATTGCCCATATGGGCTGGACCCTCCTACATCACCTAACAGATAAGCACATTCCTTTAGATATGCCCATAGGCCAGCCAGGTTGAGGCCATCCCCAACTGAGACTCCTTCAGATAACTAGGCTGTGTTAGGTTGACAGTGGAAGCTAGCTAGGTTAGCTTCTCTCGAGGTTATAAGGGAGAGTCAACACCCTTCCATCACTTGCTGTCAAGGAGTGATGTCACAATAGTGAGAAAGTCATAAAGAAGGCCAGGAGAGAAAGAGGAAGGGGGTGGGGAAGCCATGTGCCCCACTGGCAGCATAGGTTCCACAACCTTCTAACATTGCACCGGCAGGGGACCAAGTGTGTAACACAGGGACCCTGGGAGGATGTCCCAATTCAATCTACCGCATCCTCTGCAGCTTTCATAGAACTATCACCTGTCACGTCCAGCCAGAAACCAGGGATCAAGGGGCGTCAGACTCACTCTGACCCCTTTCTGGTGTCTAATAGTCTCCAGAGGCATCTGTGTCCTAACCCATGCACTCCAAGCAGTTTGCACTAGCTTTCTAAGAAATGGATGGGAAACTTGATGAATCCTCTTGCTTAGCTTCAGACCCTATTGGCACTCATTGTGTACTGTGAGCTGTCCACTTTTCCTGTGTCTAGCCCATTTTCCACTCCTCTCTCCTGTTGCATCTGTGGTTCTTAGACACCAGAGTGAGTTGGAACGCTTGTTAAAAGATACTGCTAGACTAAAGACCCGCATGTTCTGATTCATAGTTTGGAGTGGGGACTCAGAGAACTGCTAAACCACATGACCTCAGGATATCAGCTGTGCCAGGCTACAGATCCCAGGAGCCTTTTTCCAGGACCAGCCTCTTAGTGCCTTTGTATTTTTGGGTAGACAAAAGTAAGTTGTTTCCTATGACTCAGGCGAGGATTTCTTCTAGGCTGCTTTCCCCAGCAGGGATGTTTGGATTCTTGGCCCTTATATGGTGTAAGCCTCATTCACAGGCAAGAAACACAGAATATTTTAAGTATGGTTTTAGCTTTTTTTTACACTATACTGATCAGCACTGGCTGGCCCCAAACTTACTATGTAGCCCAGGCTAGCCTAACTTGTGGCAAACCTTCTGCCCCTGCCTCCTGAATGCTGGGATTGCAGGTGTAAGACACTGTATCCAAACTGAGAAGTGTAGTATCATTTACTCAGTAAATTCCAACAGCCAAGCTCCCTTCTAGGAGTCTGCAATAGCACACTGAACAAAACAGACAAATGGCTACCCACATAGTGCTTCACCCCCCCCCCCCACACACACTATGAAAGTAGGAGGGAAGGTCAGCAGAGCGGGGAGGGAATAACTGGGGGAAGTAATATATTTAGAATATATTGGATACTTGTTATGAAAATAAATGTCATGAAGTTAAAAACAAACAACAAACAAACAAACCCGGCAACCAACAAATGTTATTTGCTTACCCTTTTTTCTACTGCTTAGTAGAAAGTCACCAAATCCAGCTCACACAGTCAAGGGGAGGCAGGAGTATCAAAGCATTGGTGGCTGGCCATGTTTATGTTGTTGTTTTTAAAAGTACAGAAACCTTCCCTTTAGGAAATTTATATCTATCTATCTATCTATCTATCTATCTATCTATCTATCTATCTATCTATCTATCTATCTATCTA
>NW_026596143.1:9289522-9291849 GCF_907164565.1 Psammomys obesus | reverse complement strand
CTATCTATCTATCTATCTATCTATCTATCTATCTATCTATCTATCTACCTACCTACCTACCTACCTACCTACCTACACACACTGGGCCATAACAAATTGAGAAACTTATACACAGAATATGAGAAAATGAGATGACTGAACAGACTGGCCTACAGAACACGAGAAACAAAACATCAAGCTGTTCCTCTGACAGAAAGTTAGTATCAGGAATATACAAAGATGAAGACTGGCTGGTGATCGGGTTCAGGCGGTGGAGGGACCTGCTGCCAAGCCTGATGGCCTGAGTTCAGTCTCTGGAATCCACGGAGGAAGGGGATAACAGACTCCCACAAGTTGTCCTCTGACCACACATGTGCCATGGTGTACTCCGTTGTTAAAGTAACTTTTATTCACCTGAAGTAATTGTCATCTCCCAGGCTTACTGTCTGTGTCTGCTAACCTAGGCCTAGGCCTGGAAGCTTCTAGCCTCTATACAATCTAATCTAGGCCTAGAATGTTTTCAGCCTCTGAGACTTAATACTGAAAAGCTCACCCTTCATAGCTGTTTTTGAACATTGGCTGGCTGGTTCAACTCAGCTTTTCTGGCTTAAACTCCTCTCCAAGCTGAGTGACTCAAACTAGCTTCTCTCAGTTTTTCTGAATTGTTCTGCTTGGCCTCAAACTAACTCTAGCAGTCTGGTCTAATCTTCTGGCTCCTTTTCATTCCCTGGCTCATTCTATTTTCACCTGTGTCTAGCTTGTTCTTTTTGTAAAACTGCCTCTTTGTTGCTCCCTTAAGTAACTTCCCTTTCCTGTCTCTTCTCATGAGAGTTGGGCATATCCTATTCTGTCAAATCTTCCTTTGATTTGTCACCTTTTCTGCCACTCAATTAGACATCACTTTCAAACTTCAGCGCTTCCTTCTACAAACTAAATTTACCTTCATTGTTTGATATTAAAGGTGTGTACCACCATACCTGGACCTAAGCTTTTCTTTACCTGAAACTTGTTCTATACCAGGCTGGCCTTGAATGCAGAGATCTGCTTGCCTCTGTCTGCTGGATTAAAGGTGTGTGCCACCATGGTCCAGTGTGTCTGCATTCCAACTGGATCACAGACTTAGAAAGTCTTTGGATGTGATCTCTTTCCAGAACAGCCATGTTCTGAATTAAAATTTCTCTGCATGCCCTATATACCTCAATAAGAAAATACAAGTGGTGGGCAGGCAAAAGACAGCCAGAGGCCTGCCTATCCTGTGGCTCACCCACAGCATCAGCCACGATGATGTGCAAGTATGGGGCAGAGAGATAGGAGAGAAAGAGAAGTGAAACTGCCTTGAGTACTATGAAGAAAGGAGGAACTGGAGACTCAAGGGTGGAGAGGTATACTGATGTAAGTAGCCTGTCCTGCCACTTGAGCCCATGGTGAAGTCCCAGGCCATGCTGCTGCTGTGGGCTGTGTCTGGGTCTGGGACTATGCAGTAGCCGGGATGTGTGTCGATGTCTGTAGCTCATATTACTACCACAGCCGTGTGGATGTCTGTGGTCTGGACTGCCGCCTGGGACCATGTTGATATCAAACGGTTGTGCAGAGCTGACCCTGCCCCTCACTGGCTGTGGCACTGGGGAGAGCTGGCCCTGAGGTCTTGAGAGCAGGCCCTGCCCCTCACTGGCTGCAGCCCTCAGGAGAGAGGGCATTGCACCTTGCCTGAGTGGCACAGTGGAGCTGGCTCTGGTGGCGTGGGTGCAGTCATGAAAGTAGGAGAGCTGGTCTTGCTCCTTGCCAGCTGCTGCATTGCATGCGCTAGCCAGGCTAGTGCTGGAGAGCTCACCCTAGTGGCGTGAGTGCAGGAGAGCTGGTGGGCTGACCACCGAGGCCCAGATCCAGGGCTTTTGAGTTGGCCCAGCCCAACATCTACCCCATTTATGAACTGCTGGAGCTTGTGAAAGGGCCAGTCCTGCAGATCCAAAGCTGTAGGATCTTCACGACACAGGGCAACAACAGGATATCCAAGAGAAGTCTCAGTCAGGATCCAGTATTGATAGTATACAGAAGCCAGAGGCCTCCAAACAGACCAATGACTCCTTGTGATGAACACGTGCAAGAAGAGACGTATGGACAAAAGGGTCTACTGTGGGACACACTGTGGCACGCTACAGCTTCCACAATGAAAACTTTTTTTTTTTTTTTTTAAATCAAAACATTTTTAATTGTCTTTTCAGGAGGGAGGTTGCAAAGGCAGAGGGTGGATATGAAGGGTTGGGGAGATGAATGGGATTGGGAAATTCACAAATAACCAATAATAATAATAATAATAATAATAATAATAATAATAATAATAATAATAA
>NW_026596143.1:9256091-9289512 GCF_907164565.1 Psammomys obesus | reverse complement strand
AATAATAATAATAATAATAATAATAATAATAATAATAATAATAATAAAAATAAAGAATATACAAGAAACAGCAGCAACAAAACCCGCCATCTAAGCAGTGTTTCTCTTGCAGTAGAGTTCATTATAGAAAACCACAACGGGGTTGCTGGAGAGATGACTTAGCTGTTAAGAGTGCTGTCTGCTCCTCCAGAGGTCCTGAGTTCAATTCCCAGCAACCACATGGTGGCTCACAACTGTCAATCCTGGGATCTGATGCCCTCTCCTGGCGTGCAGGTATACATGCAGATAGGACAGTCATCTAGGTTAAATAGTACATACATACATAAATACCCCACCTCCAAAAAAACCCCATAAAGCTCAGAGAAACACTGTGGAAGAGGGGGCTGGAAGATTCTAAGAGCCAGAGGATCAGGACAGCACATCTGCTATAAGATAGTGTCTTATACATACGACATGGAAGCCGAACCCTCTCCTCCCCCCCAAAAAAATCTTAATGTGTTTGCCTAAAGAAGACTTTGAAAATGACATCAGTCGACAGGCCAGTGTGGGTGGGGCAAACCTCACAAGGCTTCCCTCCCAGATGAAGAGCTACAGGCAATGAATGGTTGCTGAAGGAGGGAGAAACATTTTTCTCCAGGGACAAGACCAGTGACAGGTTAGCCAATTTTAAGAGGTCAGCCATATATGTGTAGGGAACAATTATAACTAAAGAGCAAGAGGCTACAGATTTGAGGAGTGGGAGGAGTGAGAGGGCAAAGGGGCGATGGGGTAAATACAATCCTTACCTGTGAAATCCTAAAAAAAAAAAAAAAAAAAAAAAAAATCAGAGAGGTGAAGCAGTCCCTAGGTGAGCAATCCTTTCATTAGGCCACAGCTTGGGGTGCCTGCCTTCTTGTGGCAGGACACTTGGCTTCAGACTTCGCCTTCCCATCCCCACCAGGTCAGGAGGGCTGGAGCCAGGCTGAGTGGACCCTCGAACCTGGCTAAGCTTGCAAGGGCCTCCAGATGGGCCTGGAATTGGGCCAGGCATTGGATCAGGCTTTGGGGTGTTAGGGATCCTCACATGTCCCCCACCATATGAGTTCTTCCCATCCATAATTCCACAAATGCTCGCTAATTCATTTCATCTGAGCTGCTTCTCTCCAACACCATTGACCTGGCCACATGGTTTTCTCCATGCTAACCCATGGTGGGTCTGCTTCCTTCCTCTCCCCTCTCCCTTTCTCTCTGCTTCCTGTGATCTTTCTCTCCTCAAAGCCTTCCAACCCTAACTCTGCCTCTCACTCCTGCCCTGCCCAGGTGTGCAGGCCTGTTATTTAGCCAATCAGGGATAACCCTGGAGACATGGTTACACAGCAATACTTGGAGTATGTGATAGTCTGCACATAAGAGACAGCAAGAAGAACTGGGGGGGAGGAGGGGGCAGAATAATTATCAAATACAAAGCACCAGACAGAAAAATCACATGACTTTCTTGTTGAACACATTATCCAAAAAGCTAAACGAAAAAGAGTCGTGGTAAAATCTTGGTGCAATGCTCAAGGGAGAATATAAGAATTTCTTTCCTGTTTCAATGATACAGTATCCTTGCGTTCATGGGCTTCATCCTACAGTTGATGCACCAGGGAGACGTATCCATAAGGGTGATTTATCATTTAAATGGCAAGCAAGTGTCCAACTCCATAGACCTGATGAAAACAGGTAGATATGTTGGCTTGACAGACAATAGGTTTAGGTCCTTAACAAATATGACAGGGGCTTGAGGAATACAGAAAATTTCTTTGTATTAGAATATATTAATTGATCTGGGCATAATGGCACATACCTTTAGTCCCTGCACTCAGGAGGCAGAAGTAGTCAGATCTCTGTGAGTTCAAGGCCAGGGAATTCCTCATTCCTATATAACAAAATAACCGCATCCCCCTTCCTTAAGGTGCTTACCATGATCTGGGTGCTGCGGGCCATGCTGCTCGGGAGTCTAATGGGGTATATATCACCACATAAATGCAATTCATCAGAAAAGATTAAAATAGAACTACAGCAAATGCCTTGGAATAGGAGGCATTCAAGTGGCATGTGGTAAAAGAACAAGTTCCAGGATATCCAGGCCTACACAGAGAAACCCTGTCTCAAGCCAAAACCAAAACCAAAATAAAAAATCAAAACAAAGCCCCCAACCCACCCCTGAATATATTAATTGTACAAAATAACGGGTTTCTTCACGACATTTTGATGTGTGCATGTTGTAACCATAGTCATCAGCAGCTTTCTGACTCTTTCACATTTTAGGGTAGAAGTTAGGAAGTAGAGACAGGAAACAACAGAGTAAGATATTCACAGCGTCCATTTCCAGTGTCTGCCCCTTTTAGGTTATTTAGCTCAGACCAGTTTGTGGGGCAGTCTACTTGAATGCCACATAACTTAAGGATGAAAAACGTCAACTCTGTATCTACGGTATTACCTTCTTAGCTACCAGTTCTGGGAAGTTAGTGGCTGTGCACATGACAGAGGGCATGAACCCATGCTCGAAAAATGAATTATGCGGCTCACTTTCTTGCCTCGTGCTCCCCCCTGGTGGAAAGCGGAGCTGCCATCTTACAGTATCAGTCACGCTTGGAGATAGCCGTTGGTGGCTGTCTATCCCTCGGTTGTCACTCCCCCAGAGCCCCTGAGGGATGCCAAGAATCGTCTTGAGCAGGTGCTCTGCTCATCTCTGTAGGTCTTCAGACTCCTGGGAAGATGCTAGGCCGAGCTGCCGCCGGACGCCAGGTAGGTTGCATCACCTATGCTTGTTATATTTATTACTTTTTCTTCATTGATTTATTTATTTGTTCATTTTTACATCCCACGCCCTCCTCCTTGTCCCACCCTCCCACCCACTTCCCCCAAACCCCTCCCTGCCCCGTACCAACCCACACTGGCACTTTGAGCTGTATCAGGACTAAGTACCTCCTCTTTCACTGAGGCAAGACAAGACAGCACTGCTAGGGAAACAGGATACAGAGAGAGGCAAGAGTCTAAATCAGAGATAGTCCCTGCTTCAATTGTTAGCGGATCCACTTGAGACCAAGCAGCCCATCAGCTTCATTTGTGTAGGTGAGCAATCCATGCATGTTCTTGGCTTGTTGGTTCAGTCTCTACGAACCCCCACGGGCCTGGGTTAATTGGCTATGTAGGTCTTTTTGTGGTGTCCTTGACCTCTCTAGCACCCTCTATCCTTCTCCTAACTCTTCTGCAAGACTCTCTGAGCTCTGCCTATTGTTTGGCTGTGGGTCTCTGCATCTGTTTCCATTATCTTCTAGATGAAGCCTCTCAGATGACAGTTATGCTAGGTTGCTGTCTGCAGGCACAGCACAGTATCGTTAATATGTCAGGTGTTGGGTCGCTTCCATAGGCTGGTTCTTAAGTTGGGCCACTCATTGGTTGGCCATTCCCTCAATCTCTGTTCCATCCTTTATTCCTGTACATGTAGGCAGGACTAATTTTGGGTCAAGGGTTTTGTGGGTGGGTTGGTGTCCCCACCCTCCACTGGAAGTCCTGGATACGGCCACTTCAGTCTCTTCCTAGGAGCTTCCCCCCACACCAATTTTTCTTTTCTCTCTCAGCCCTCTCACTCCCTATCCTGGCTCTCCACTCTCCCCACACCTGATTTCCCTCTCCACTCCCTTCTCACCTCCTTCCTTCTCTCCCTCCACTTCCAACGGCTGTGATGTCTCTTCTATTTCCCCTTCTTAGTGGGATTCAAGCATCTTCCCTTGAGCCCTCCTCATCATTACTTAGCTTCTTTGGGTCTGTGGATTGTAGCATGGTTACCCTGTACTATATGACTAATATCCACTTATGATTGAGTATATACTAGTTGTGTCCTTTTGGGTCTGGGTTACCTCACTCAGGATAATTTTTTCTAGTTCCATCCATTTGCCTGAAATTTCATACTGTCCTTGTTTTTAGTATCAGCATGTAGAAGAATGCAAATAGATCCATATTTATCACCCTGCACAAAACTTAAGTTCAAGTGGAGCAAAGACCCCAACGTAAAACCGATACACTAAATCTAATAGAAGAGAAAGTGGGGAATAGCCTTGAACTCATTGGTACAGGAGACAACTTCCTGAACAGAACACCAACAGCTCAGGCACTAAGAACAACATTAAAATTTATTTATTTATTCACCTTATCTTCCAATTTTAGGCCCCTCTCCCATCTTCCCCCAGTCCCACCCTTCCTCCCTTTTTCCCCTATTCACCTCCCCTACTCCTCAGAAAAGGGGAGCCGCCCCCCCCCAACAACTTACTCGAGAACATCAAGTCACATCAGGGCTGAATGCATACTCTTTCCTGTGGCCTGGCAAGGCAGCCCCACCAGGGGGAAATGACTGAGAAGCGTGCAACAGAGTACTTGTCAGAGACAGCCCCAGCTTCCCTTTCTAGGTCTATGTGAAGACCAAGATACCCATTGGGTTCATATGTGTAGGGGGCCTACGTCCAGTCCATACATGGTCCTTGGTTGGTGTTTCAGTCTCCACAAGACCCCCTGGGCCCGGGTTAGTTGGTTCTGTTTGTGTTCTTGTGGATCCCCTGTCTCCCCTCTGGGTCCTTGTATCCTTCTCCCCGCCCCCAACTGAATTTATTTCTCCTGTATCACCAGTACACCTAACATGGTAATGCTTAGGTGATGAACTGCAATGTCCACAGAAGCTTCCATAAGGCTGATTAACTCTTTACCAAAAATGATTATGAAGAGGTTGGAGTGTTGCAGGTCCAGAACCTAATTACAGTTTCTTTGGAGGGCTATCTTTAGCCTCTTCTTGGCCATTGCTTGCCCAGCTCTGTGTCTGATCGAACATTCTTGTGACAAGTGAATTTTCATAATGTATTAACTTAGCAGGCAACTGGCTTCTTCTAATCCTAAAACTAGGGACAAACACACAGCAAGCTGTGAGTCATCCAGGCCTTACCATGTTAGGTGCACTGACACAGGAGAAATGAATTGTTATGCCAGCGCTCATGGAGTTATTAGGGAGAAAGGAGAAAGACCAAGGCACATACACAGCATCTGAGGCTAAGAGCAGAGATTTTTGTGGTTTCCTCTAGGTGCCCACCTGCTGTTTCAATCAAAGTGTTTGAAAAAATGTCTTGAATCCTGATCTTTGTTTTGTTTGCATAAAAACATCATGAATACTCCAGAGGAATGTCATATTTGGGGAAACCAAAATTGATGTTTCTGGACCATGGTCATCAATATTTGATTCTATTAGAAACCTGTCCTTTTGATTCTCTGGAGTGTTGTTTTATTCCTTGACAAAGGGCTATGCAGGGCAGAAGGAGCCAAATGGCAAGATGTAGGAGGTCAGCTCATGGACCCCCTAACTCCCTAGAGACCTCTCTTCCCACTTCCTGACTGTCTTTCACAGGCTACCTCTCACCCACTCATAACATGCCTTTGCCCTTCCATCTCTGGGTGGTTTTCCTAGATCCTGTCATTTTAAACATTTGGATGGACAGAAGCCACAGCACAGGGCCCAGCCTGAGCTGTAGCCATCCTCCCTGTGGCCCCGCCCACGACATCATAAAGAGATTGGTAACTAGTAGGCCCCACCCCAACATTCTGGATTGTGATGTACAGAGAGAACTTTTATTCTCAACACCCAGTAGCGTCAGTACAGTGTGGAGGCATAGATAGAGACCATAGGTAGGAGAGGTCAATTGACCTCAGGGTAGGACCTAGCGGGGCTAAAGCCCTGGTGCGAAGAAGACATGTACTCGCAAGGGCTACAGTCCCAGTTACTGAGAAGGAGGCAACTTCAACGTACTGACAGCCATAAGTCATTAATGGGACATGCCTCTAGGCCTGCTACTGGAACTGATTGGGCAGTCCAGGAGATTACATTCCTCAAGGTCCCATTCAGTAGAAGGGGTCAGGGTGATCAGCAGCCTAGCCTGGCAGAGAAGCCTTGCTTTTCTCCTGGCAAGAAGACACCAGAACATCTTCCACGCCTTACAAACTGCGCTATGGAAGTCCATGCCCCTGACCCTAAAGTAAGTTTGTCTGCAGCCTTCAAATATCGTGGTCAGGGAGATTCTGTCAAAAGCTTGGACCAACAATTGACAGTTAGTGGACACAGTGGCTTGTGGAAGAACAGTCCTGAAGCAATAACAGCAGGGGAGGACCAGGTGAAAAAGAGGGCAAGGACATCACTTAGCAAGACCAGAAAGCCCAAAACCCCAGCCTCATTAGAAACTAGGCAGCACCTGAATCAAGAAGTGGTCCTGAATGCTGAAAACCCAAGGAGGAAAGGGCATCAACAAAAGTCTGTGGGAAATCTGAAGAATGACAATCTGGGAGGAGAAGGAGAAGGCTCAGAAATAGTCAGACATCTGCAAAAACTTTACAGGCAGTACAAAAATGTTGCTCCTCTGGAAGAAAACACCTTTTTGCAGGGCAAGAAGATCAAGCCCCATTCTAGAAGCTCCCTATTAGCTGGAGAGGAGCCGTTAGGCCAAGACAAAGTGGAAGAGAAGAAAGCCTTCAATAGTCGTGAAAAACAGCATTTCTCCTGTGAAAACACTAACCTGATGAAAAAAGCAAGGTCAGTGGACCAGAATCTGCTGGCAGGAGCCAATCCCCACTCCCTAACCATGAGGAAGATGAAGTCCTTGGAGACAGTCAGATCTCATCCTGATAGAGAATCTGGTCAGGCCAACGCCAAAAGAAGAGTACAGCTGTCGTCTCACAGTGTCAAACAGGGTGCTTCAGGAAGAAATGCTGTGAGGCCTAAGTGGCAGCCCAGGGAGGAGGGCTGGACCCCCACAATCCAGGGGACTCCAGTTATCCTATCAGCTCGGGGACACACCTACCTCCCAAAGTAATCAAATGACCAGTGAAGACAAGGCTTGTCAGTAGGCAAGTTAATATTCACCTATTAATGAGTGCCATGTGGCACTTATACATGCTACTTTATGCATGGGTTGATGTGAATGCTTATGGTAGGAAAAGGCAGGGCTGAAGGCCAGGCCAGTCACTATGGAAGGCAAGGTGGGCTATGGAGGAAGGCAAACACCACAGCTGTTTTCTGGCCATCTCAGAACCATGCCACCTATCCCTGGACATCAAGCCTTAGGAGGTTAAGCAGGAGCAGGCATCTACCCCAAAGGTACTCATTTCTTTTAAACAGAGGCCATTTAGCCTCTGGGAAGGAATGGTGGGCATGTATGGGTAGAATGGTTTACAAAGGATCTGATATTCTATCTTTCTGCAGGCTGAGAACCAACAGAGCAAAGATAACAGACTGAAACATTTTATTCCGGAGACCAGTGATAGAGCAGAAGTGGAAACAGGCTGAACCCAGTGACAGTGGTCACTTCCTCTGCATCCTGTGATGTGAGCATTTCTGCTGCATCAGGACCACTTCTGCCGACACTGAGTGAAAAATGTGAGCCAGATGAATATTTCTTAATTCTGTTTTTTTTTTTCCCCATGTACTTATAACACGGAAGTACATGTAAGTGACATGGTTCAATTACCATGTCTTGTGCCCATGCAGGGAATCCTAAGCCAGCGTTAGTCCCTGCCTCTGCCTTGCTCGGGGGAGGGGACTGTTGCATATTTCACATACTATCAAGAAGTCTTCAAAACATGCTTTAGTGTTTCAGTTTCTTGAAGGAGTTTGTCATTACCCTTTGTGATATATTTTTTTTTTTCCTCCTGGCCCTTGCATCCTGCACAAGTTGGTTTTCTAACATTTAGGCAGCCCTCTCTGCTTCATTGCTCTGTCTTTTAATAACAACGGGCATGTTTAATAAAAAGTCCTTATTTCATAAAAAAGTTTCAGCTGAGAGTTAAAGGCCTACTGAGGTCTTGCCATTATCTATACAGTGAAGGACACCATGTTACAATGATGGCCAAAAAATAAAATGCCTCAAGGTGTTCCTGTACTACATCAGGTTGAATAGCCCAGGAGTACTTAGTGGAGCCTTAGTGGAGATTTCAGTCAGGCACAAAGGTGTGGAGGGAACTTTCAAAGGTCAGGGCATTATCCCACGCCTAGCTGGATCTGACTTTTAACAGACAACCGGGGAGGGGGATAGTTCCATGCTGCTTTTCCCAGTTAGACTCCAAGGAGCGTTCTGTGGAGCTGCAGCTACATGTGAGAGCTGGTAGTGTTCACACAGCCGGGTCCAGCCACATCGACATAGTACGCTCGCAAGAACTGCCTGCAAGTATGGTGGTCTGAGTGGGAGATGGGCCTGCCATTGCCAGTGGTCTTCAGGGTGGCAGTTTTGATCTGTTCATATGTGCATTTTTGTCCTGCTCCTGTTTAGAAGACACTGTTTTCTTGTGAAGACTCTGTCTCTTATATTCTTGCCCTAGTCTTCCACAAAGATTCCTATTATCTAGGCATCCCATGTAGGGCTGAGCATTTTGCCCTCTGGTTCTCCACATGTTGACTAGTTCTGAGATTTTGAAATAATCACAATCTACTGCAAACAGAAGTGTCTCTGAAAAGGGTTGAGTTACGCATTAATTGATGGGTATAACACATAGCCATTAAAAGCCAATTTAATGCTATGTCCATGTGGTGGTTTGAATTAGAATGGCAACCACAGATTCAAATACTCGAATTCTTGGTCCTCCTGCTAACAGTAGGATTGTGAGGCATGTCCTTGTTGGAGGAGGCATGTCACTGGGAGTGGATTTTGAGGTTTCAACAGTTTGTACCATTCTCAGTGTGTCTCTCTGTCTTGTCTGTGGATCAAGGTGTAAACTCTCAGCTCTGGAGCTGAGAGCTCTCTGCTCCCATGTCATGCCTACCTGCTGCCATGTGCCTCACCATGATGGTAATAGACTATTCTCTGAGACTGTAAAGCCCCAATAAACTCTGTCTCGTATAAGTTGCCTTGGTCATGGTGTCTCATTACAGCAACAGGAAGGTAACTAACACAGTCCATTTAGCAGAATACTAGTGGTACATTCTCCTGAAAGGCCTATGTCTTGTCTATCTATGGATTCTTTGCCCAAAATTGGCATTAGTTATTAGTTTTGTCCTGTGAAATGGGACCTAATTCCAATCCGGAAGTGTTTGGTGACTCTGATGACGGCCATGCCATGATTGCACCAGTGGGTACGTCTTGCCAGGCCTGTCATTATGTAGCTTGTGAGGTTCATAAATGGGTAAGTCATCTGATCATTAGTTTTTTTTTTTTTCCTTCCGTAGCATCTATAGCACCTCCCCAACTATGAAAACTGTCTACGAGGAATGAAGATCCCAGGTCAGTTCCATGTGGTGTTATATAACTCTATGTTATATAACTCAGTGATGCTTTCAGCAATAGGGCCTTGTTATCATGTTCCAGAGGGTAAACAAGAGCATTGGAAATAGCCTGTAATGTTTGGGGGGAAGGAGTCTTCGGGACTTCACTGGTATGCCAAAAGAGGCAACACATTCCTGGCCCCTGTGCTTTGCTAGCCCATGGTGTCCCGTAACTCCATATGTATATATTATAGTATATATATGGGGTAAGATGAACTCTCAAGTTGTAATTTGTATTCCATTCATGGCTAAGGATGTCTATAACTAAAAAAAAAAAAAATGATTAGCCATCTGTATTTCATCTTTTGAGAACTTAAGGTCCATGTCCCATTTTTTTGGTTGTTTGCTTGATATTTAGTTTTTGGAGTTCTTTATATATTATAGATGTTGACTCTGTGTTACATGAATAGCTGATAAAGATTCTCCTTTTTATGTGGATGGAAAAGGATTCCAACAACTTTATTTTTTCTCCTACAGCTTATATATTCCAACAAGGTCTCTGAAGCAGTCCAAATATCACAATATGGTTACATTCTACTTTTTCTTGAAGTGAAAGATTACAATGAGTAGAGGTAAGAAAAAACATGTTTCCCAATACTCTCAGAGAAACAAATGCTTTATTATAGGTAAGAAACAAATATGAGGAACAAATTATTCCCAAGAACCCATATACACCTGTAAGTAACTAAGCAACTTGTTATAGATTAGCAAAGTGTGAGCAAGCAAGGTAAACTCTCAGCCAGCTGTTTCTTTACTGGAAGGCTTCAATTTACAGTTACAAAGAAAGAACCAGTTATCTTAAAAAGGTAATCTTACAAAAATTTTAAAAGAATCACAAGGATTTTCCTATTCTTTGAGCTGCCTCTTCACTTGAACAATGGTATCCTTTGCTGTATTGTAGACTTTTAGTTTTATGAAGTTTCATTTATTGTTTGAATTTAGGCATTCACTGTGAGGATTCTGTTAAGAAAGTCTGTTACTGTGCCAATGAGTTCAAGCATTTTTCCTCCTTTCTCCACTATCAGATTCAAGGTATCAGGTCTTTCATTCACAGTCTTGATCTATTTGGAGTTGAGTTTTATGTATGGTAAGAGATAACGATCAACCTTCATTCTTCCATATATAATTATCAAATTTGATCAGCATCACTTGTATATTATTGGTATCTGTGGAAAATCAGGAGGCTCGAGGAGTGTGAGCCTATATGTGGGTCCTCTTTTTGTTTTTAAAATGACCTTAGGAAGTTGTATGTATCTCTTCTATTCTGAGGGGCTGGAACTTTTGCTGACTTCCTAGCCAGAGTTAACAGTCCATTTTATAATAAAGATTACTTTATACTTAAGCCTCTATCCTACTGTATACTCAGTCTATTTAATCTACTTTTAAGAGAACAATGTAACAGCCGGGTCTGGAGGTAAAGATGGGCAGATTTCTGTGAGCCTGAGTTTAAAACTAGCCTGGTCTACAGAGTGTTTTTGACTGCCAAAGCTACACAGAAACTCTGACTCAACAAACAAAAAGAACAATGTAAGAACTAACTTTACTTGACTCAGGTTTCTCATGTCATCAGCTTTTACAGCCTAAGCTAATGCATAGCTGAAATCTTAAGTCGTGTCCTCAGCTAGGCCCTTTCCCGGGACTAATGCATGCATGTATGTACATTATACTGGAAACATCAACTATTGATTAAAAGCAATCTTAAAAATGAACAATCACTATAAATGTTGAAGATGACATAGATATTGCTTAACAATGGTGTTTGTAGTACTGTTATCTGGGTCGGTGGGGTCACAGGAGTTAGTGACTTAATCCTGTGTAAAACTGTTAATGATTTTAGTACAGTATCTCTCATTCCTTCCCCATGTGATGCTTCTGTGCTATTCAATAAAAGAGAGAGCAAAGCTCTTAGTGAGGAACATAGACTCACACACACACACACAAATGGGATGGGGAGAGAGAGGGAGAGAGAAGGTAAGAGAGAGAGAGAGGAGAGAGAAGAGAAGATCAGACAAACAGGAACAGGGGCAAACAGATTCATAAGAGACTATTCAGGCAGGTATAGATTCAGATTCATATAATAGACAGAGAATGACAGGAGACACAGGGAAAGAGAATTTTTCAAGTCTGGGCTCACTCGTGGTTAGATTGCATCAAGAGGTAGGGCTTTTAATTTCTTTTCCTTCATGCGACACAGACACATTGGTGACTGAGTTTATCATCAATGCATTCAAACCTGAATGCACATTTTGGTGCCTCATGTGTTGAGTCTATATACACTCTCATTATCATTTAGTTTCTTGTCGTATAGCTACTGTAATAGTCTTTTTCAGAGTTTTGCACTATTTCCATACGCTAATGGAAATGTCTTTTCAGTAGGTAGAAATACGGATCTCAAACTGGTGCTGAAGTAGTTCATACCAGATGTTGTTTATAGAGACCCTTAGCCTGACAAGGTCACTGTAAAGGTAGAAATGGGTAGATGGGAAGAAAAGGTACATGGGAAACGGCTCTCTCCGGAAGGCTTTTCTTCATTGCAGCCAGGAACGTTGAACGTCTGAGTCCACACCAGGATCCTTTTCAACTAGCAAAAACCACACCCCCTGCACAAGGTGATTTCCTGTTGGCAAGGATCCTATCAGCTATGGACAAAGCATTCCTGCATCCCACAAGTGGGACTATAACCAAAACATCCACACAACACAAACCAAACTCCTACTACCGGAGGCCAATTCTGTTCTCCCCCAGCTCTTTTGTGAAAGAAAGGATATTCCCAATATTATCCTCAGTGGTCATTACAGAGACAAGTCTTCATCAGTCCCCCAGGGCTTTCGCTCAGTTTCCTGGGTCAAATACAGCATCACCTTAGCCATAATTCCACTGCCCCAGTGACGATTTAATAGCATTGTAAAATGACTTAAAGAGTGTTGAGAACGTGAGGACTAAGGGAGAGCAGCAGTGGCTCCTGGCTCCAACTCTCTTCTGCTTTAGCGTTTCACAGGGCAGGAATTTCAAAGTGATGCAATGCTTTGTTGGGCCTGGACCAGGGCCTTGGCCAGAGTAGATTGGAGGGCAGACTCCCATGGGAATGGGTTTTGAAGTTAGAGTGTTTAAAACACTGTGCTAAGGGTGGGTGGAGCTTTGCACTAAGCTAGGCGTAGTTTATGCTGCTCACGGCTTCCATTCATTTAGGTAAGGAATGACAAAGCATGCACACCCTAGGGGCAAACAAAGTCAAGACCAAAGGAAAAACTTGGTCAGAACTGCATTCAAATGTAGCTATTGGGGTGGTGGTGGTAGAAGCATTCAGTGAATTCTTCCCAGGGATAAGGAAGGAAAAAAAAAATCACGCGGGATTCCTCCACTGCTGGGCTTGATGGCTCCTTAAACCAAAGTTCATTTGCTTTAATGTTGACCTTGATTTTGTAACAAACCTACTTTATTTATGGTTCTTAAATGCTTCTGCCTCCTTCCAGCCTTCCAAGCCCAGGTAGGAGAGAAAGAAGGTTAGTGGGGACGGGGTGGAGTTCTCTCTGCTACTTCCCCCTGGGTAGGATTGTAGGATTCTTTTGGGGGCAATGCCATTATCAATCGTCTAGAAATCCAGGTAACCAGCAAATCAGCAAACAGCAAAAGCAGCAGCAGGATGAACCAGCAGCAAGCAGCCCTCCTCCCAGCGGCCATGCCTTCTTCCTCTGGGCTGTCATATTTATACCCCTCCAAGTCCTCAGAATTCAACCTGGCAAAGAGCATGGTCCACACGAGACACTTAACAGGTGTGGACGAACTAAAGCCCCCAACATAGAATTTTAACAAAAACATCTTTACGTAACATAAACCAGAACGTCCACAACACTTTTAAATTCGGAACAAAGATGGTCGTGATGTCAGAGGCATCCAGAAACTCAGCTGAACTTCCATGGTTTAAAAAAAAAAAAAAAAAAAACCTGTCAAATAAGTTCATCCTGCATGCTGAGCTCACCTTGTCTGAGATGGGAAGAGCTTACTGTGGGTTAGGTGTGTACTCTGGCAGACAGCAGATGTGAGCAAGTGAGGAAAGTGCAGGGATGGCAGAAAGGGTGGATGGAGAACGAAGCTGCATCTCACCAGTGTCTCAGAAGATTTCCTTTTATAGGCACATTTATCCTCTTTTTCCCATCAGGTTCCCAAACTGCATAGACTTCCCGCATATAACTCAACAAGCCCACGGTCTAGTCTTGCTGTGTCTGTAAAACCAGCCAACCAACTAACCCACTGACTGACTGACCAACCAATCAACTCTCTGACAAGCGTTAGGCATTTTGTTACCGCAGCAGGAAGTTGACAGACTGGAGAGCAATCTTGGTAGCTTTCAAGCAGCAGTTCTCAGCATTGTGGATTGCGACCCCTCTGACAACCCTCTGTCTCCAAAAATTTTTACATTATGATTCGTATCAGCAAAATTATAAAGTATCAATAAAAATAATTTCATGGTTGGGGGGGGGGTCACCACAACATGAAGAACTGTATTAAAGGGTCACAGCGTTTGGAAGGTTGAGAATCGCTACTCTCAGGTCTGAAACTCGTGACCATAGGTAATAGAAGAGACCATTTACAGGACTGTGTTTTGATTTTCAGGTAGAGGCGGAGGATGGAGAGAATGTGACTTAGTGCCAGAGTGGTTGCAGGGCATACTCTGAAGAACCGATGGGCTGAGACCAACTAGACAACTTGAGTGGAGAGGTCACTTTACTTGATCCCTGAGCCAGAAGGCATCGGCATCCATTTTCAGGGTGTCAGGCTGAAGAACAGAAAAGATGATACAGTGTTCCCTTTGAGGATCCAGAGTGGGAAAGGTGTTACACGTGTGTATGTGGAGTTCAGCATCGAAGACACCAGCTGGGTTCTGAGTAACCTCATGGAATCTCACTCAACTGAGTTCATATTTCAGTCTGAGCATCCCATCTCTGTTGTCTCGTATTAATGTCAGCGGAAATGATGTGCAGTGTGGCTGGACAGAGGACAGTCCTGGGCACAGCGGAACAGTGAGTCATCCTGTCGGAGAATTCACATCCCAAAGGAAGCTTAGAGCCCATTTCTCTGTGGACTGTAGCTGTGGCTATAGATTAGCTTGACCAGGACCATAATATTTTAAACATCCAATAGCCCATCCTTAGACTTAACCAACTAAATAAATGTCTTGATGCATGATCCAGACTTTAAAATAGTATTTATTCTAAAATAGTAATTTTCTTACATTGTTGCATTAAAAGTTCAATATTCTTCTCTCTCCCAGTCCTCCCCACTACCACACCTGATTAAATGGAAATCACTGTGAGGGGCATCTTGGAATGAGGGAGAGGAGGCTCCTGGGAGGCTATGGGGGGGTGACTCTAGCTGAGATTCTTAGGGAAGGATATGGAGGATGAAGTCGCCATCTCCTGTAGCCAGGTGGGGCTTCCAGTGGAGGGAGGGGGCCATCAACCCACCCATAAAACCTTCCACCCAAAATTTGTTCTGCTTACAAGAAGTGTAGGGATAAAGATAGAGCAGAGATTGAGGGGATGGCAAACCCGTGACTGGCCCAACATGAGATCCGCCCCATGGGAGAAAGCCAGCCCCTCACACTGTTAGTGATACTCTGCAATGCTTGCAGAACTGTCTTCCAAGAGCCTTCCTCCAGCAGCTGATGGAAACAGATGCAGAGACCCACAGCCAAACAATAGGCAGAGTTTGAGGAGTTCTGTGGAAGAGTGGGAGGAAGGATTGAGGGAACCAGAGGGGTCAAGGACACCACAAGAAGACCTACAGAGTCAACTTATCTGGGCCCCTGGGGGCTCACAGAGACTGAACCACCAACTGAAGAACATACATGGGCTGGACCTAGACCTTCCACACATATGTAGCATGTGTGCAGCTTGGTCATCATGTGGGTTCCCTAAGAGTGGGAGTAGGGGCTGTCTCTGACTGTATTGCCTGCCTTTGGATCCCTTTCCCCTAGCTTGGATGCCTTTTCTGGCCTTAGGGGGAGAAGATGCACTTAGTCTTGCTGTGACTTGATGTGCCAGGGTGGGTTGGTACCCAAGGGGGACCTTCCCTTCTCTGAGAAGAATGGGAGGGGGCATTGGAGGAGGAATGTTTGTGGGTCTGGGAGGAGAGAAGAGAGGAGGCTGTAATGTGATTAAGTTAATAAATTAATAAAGAAAAAGTTCAATACTGACACAGCTATACATTTCTAAGAAGCTCAAAATGTGTCTCAGACAAATTTTATTACTTGCTTAAGTGGCAGAATTTTCAGAGGATACAGAGGGTTTAGAAACATTGAACAGCAACAACAGGCAATTATTTGACCAATCTGAAGTCTAATGCAAACCAGGTGAGTGACTGTGAATTACTGTAGCCAATATATTTGTTCAATAAGTTAAAATATCGGTCTACTCTTACAACTTCCAATCTTTCCAGTAAGTATAACAGGATTTTTTTTTTTTTGATTTTAAATGGTAAGAAAGTCTGACATTAACTGTAGCTGAACCTTGATGATATAGAGGGTCATGAAAATTTATTAACCATTTCAAATGACAACTTTTAGCAAGTTCTGGTGATCCCTAGGTAAGAAAAGCAATTATTCACTGCTAATAACACCTGAGGTTATAATGCGTAACATAATCAATCAGAATAACATTTTGACTAATGATAGATAATTTATAGGAAATTCATTCACCTATCCAATGTTTCATTATGAAGTTAGTTAAGGGGCAATATTCAACAATTTTAAGCTCCATCGTGCTGACATTTCTAGAAGTATTATTCATGATGCCACTTAGGCTAAAAAGAAAGTGATACAGTATGGCTTTTACTTAAGATATACATAAATATATATTTATATTTTTGTGTATGAGTATTTGTGTGTGTGTGTATGTATGTATGTATGTACCACATGTGTGCAGTGCCTGTAGAAGTCAGATGAAGGCATCAGATACCCTGTAGCTGGTGTTAAGAGACGGCTGTGAGCGTCCAGGTTTTTGGTGGGAACTGAACTGTATGTACGTCTACCACAGGGTGCTTGGAGAGGTCAGGTGAGGGAGGGGTCTGCTGGAACTGGGGTTATGAGTGGCCGTGAGCCTTTTCGTTAGAGCGCTCCTGCAGGGGCCCTCTTAAGCAGCTGGGATTGACAGTTCATCCACTCCACCCTGATGGGTAGGACACCTGACGCCATAACAGTTATCTGTACAAAACTACACAATTATTAAGGGGTGGAAATCAAGGTTTCTGACTGCTGCTCCGGTGACCCCCCTGCCAGTTGTAACTGCAGGCCACCCTCCCACATATAGTATCTTCTGCCACCACCGCTGCCCGTCATACTTACAGGCCAGCCTTCCCACAGACGTCATTACCTACAGCCACCTCTCCGTGCCATACCGAACCTGTGCCATATTGATTGCTATCTGTAACCACCCTTACCAGCCCTGCCAATCAAGGCAACCTGCCATCATTACCTGTAAAGCCATCCCAGCCTATCCCGTTAACTCTGCCAACGCGCCATCATTACCTGTAACCATCTCTGCCAGCCCTTCTAACCAGGGAAACCTCCCCCTCCCACCCCGCAGTTCTAATCAGGCAAACCCTCCCTACGCTACCAGTCTAAGCCCCAGTCAAGCCATCTTTGAGTTTCTAGTGTACAGCCACAGAGCATTTTCCTCGCTTGCTCCCGACTCCTCCTTACTCCCCATCCCCCGCCCCCGCCTCCCAGCACCCTGGCCCTTGAGTGTGCACTTGGACCCTGTGGTGGTTTAACCTGGAAGCAGATGTCAGTCCGCCGGCCATGCCCTGCAACAAGGCCTCTCTTCAGAAGCTCATGGTCCAGGTCCAGTTATGCATCCGTTTCAGAGAAAAGGATCCCGGGAATTTGTGTTCCTCACAAGCTCTGAGCTGACTGGGCAGTTGGAGTGGTCCTGGAGACACTACCGTATGTGATGAGTGTGACGGGCATCCACGTAAGTCACTCAGGGGTGCTCACTCAATTCTTGGGCCCTGGGGGCGGGGGTGCGAGCCCTGCACTCATGGCACCCTCAAACCCACCTGGAGAGGCTCCGGCCTGTGGGCTGTGGCTGCTTTAGATCTCCTCCTTGGGAGCTTCCTGTAGAAGGGTGTAGCTTCCGGATGACACCCACAGCCTGCTGGTGTAGAGTTTGGAATGTAGGGAGAATTTACTATTTTTATTAATATGCAAGGCGAACTAGTATCTGAAGTACACTCCCCTTCACAAGGAGCTTGTCTGCACGGAACTGCAGTGTAATCTACAATCCACTAGAGGGCTCCCAAGTCCCACACCCAACCTTCACAGTAGGAACCTTTAACCCAACCCAGCCCAATCCAACCCAACCTAACCCAATCCAACCCAACCCAACTCAAACCGAAACCACACCTTTTCCGGTTCCGGCTCCTCACAGAAAACACTACATCGGGAGTCATCTGTTTTCCATCCCCTTAGGAAGCCAGGCCATCCAGGAGAAAGTTCTGTCAGAGTCCCAGGTCTTACTCTATGCCTACTTCGAGCTGGAACTCAGGTGTACAGAAAGCACAGGCCGACTGAGGATTCGAGAATGGCTCTCTCTTCATTTTGGGCCGAAATTGTAACTAAATGAATTATCTATATTTTGTATACTCTAGTATGTATGTATGTATGTATGTATGTATGTATGTATGTATGTATGTATGTATGTATGTATGTATGTATGCATTTCATCCCTACTGCATTTTCCCCTCTCTGCTCTCCTCTCAGTCCCTCTCCCTTAGATCCCCCCATCCCCATCCACTCCTCCATTTCTCTTCAGGAAAAGGCAGGCCTCCCATGAATATCAACCGGCCGTGGCACATCAAGTTGCAGTAAGACTAGGCACCTCCTCTCCTATTAAGGAGAGATGAGGCAACCCAGTAGGAGGAAAGGATCCCAAAGGCAGGCAACAGAGTGAGAGACAGGCTCTGCTCCCACTGTTGAGAGTACCACAAGCAGACCACGCTACACAACTGTAACATAAGCAGAGGCTCTAGGTCGGAGCCATGCAGGCTCCCTGGTTGGTGGTTTTTAGTCTCTGTGAGCCTCTATGAGCCCAGGTTAGTTGATTCTGTAGGTTTTCTTGTGTTGTCTTTGACCCTCTGTCTCCTACAATCCTTCTGCTCCTTCTTCCAAAGGATTCTCCATGCTCTACTTAATGTTTGGCTGTGGGCCTTTGCATCTGTTTCCGCCAGTTGCTGGGTGAAGCTTCTCTGATGACAGCTGGGCTGGCCGCCATTCTAGGAGTATAGCAAAGTATCTTTAGGAATCATTTCATTGATGTTTTCTTCTGGTCGTGTTTAGTTCTGTGCTAGGTCTCTGAGCTATCTAGCATCTGGTTCCTGGCTCTCCCAGCAGTGTCAGGGGTGGACTCCCTCCCATGGCATGGGTCTCGAGCTGGACCAGTCAGGGGTTGGGCACTCCCACAGTTCCTGCACCACTGTTACCCTTGCCCATCTTGTAGGCAGGACAAACTGTAGGTCGAAGGTTTCATGGCTGTGTCCCACGAGCTCCACCGGCAGTCTCGCCTGGATACAGGAGATGGCCAGTTCAGGCTCCATATCCCCCATTGCTAGGAGAGGGCTCAGATCCAGGGCTGGTACTTGTGACTCAGGGCTCTGGAAGCAGTACAAAGATACTGTGTGGGGCTGTAGGAGAATCAGTTCTGATCGTGACTTTGCAGCCAGTTAGCTGTGTGACTCTCTAGAACAACTGGACCACCGTGGGCTTTGGTTTTGTAGCTTGTAGAATGATGCTGGCTTAGCTGTCACATGCAAGCTTTACAGAGCAAAGAGATCACTCGTTCAGACTCCATTTCCCTGCTTTTAGCTCCCAATAATTCCTGATCTAGACTCTCGGTCTCTTGACATCCCTGAGCAAACGTTTTCTTTTGCTACACCACACCAAGCAAAAAATGGTGTGCGTGCCAGATGATTCTGTTGAGGCCAAGCCGCCTTAGACATTATCAGTGTTGTATAATTACACTCCCTGCAATCAGGAGCATTCATTAAATGGAGTGCTCAAGGAGATATAGTTTATATAACTTTGTAAAAAGTCGTTGAAAGAGGGCCAGAGAGCTATCTCAGTGGGTGGGTAAAGGCACTTGTTGCCAAACCCCCTGACCTGAGTTTCATTCTCTGGAGCTCTTGGGCTGGGAGGAGAGAAATGACCCCCTACACGTTGTCCTTAACCTCTAGACACCTGCTGTATCCTGCAGGTGTGTGTGAGTGCACATCCACTAATAGGTCATTACACAACACAGTAAGTGTAGTGAGTAGTTTAAAGAAAACCATACGGCAGAAAAACATATTATCAATCCGCATAAATTTGCTCACTGACTAAGCTAATATCCGTGGTTAGCGTGGCCTAAGCATCTAAGCCCATTCAGCTGCCATCTGCAGTGGTTGATAAAGCTGTGCAGCTGCATTTGGCTCAGTCCTCACCTGGTACTTATACTTACGTAGTTTCCTGAGGCACATCTTCCACGCCTTTAAGGCTGTGATTCTCAACCTTCCTAAGGCTTCGACCCCTTAATACAGTTCCTCATGTTGTGGTGACCTCCCAACCATTTATTTATTTTTTCCACGAAGTTATTTCTGTTGCCAACTCGCAACTGTGTTTTTTTGCTACTGTTATGAGTCATAAGGTAAAAAACAATCTATGCTTTCTGATGGTCTGTTGGGGGGTCAATGCCCACCGGCTGAGAACCACTGCCTTAAGGTGTCAAATGTGACACAACTATGTGTCCAAGCACAAGAGACCTACCCTCAGGTTTAAGTTCTAATCATTGCCTTCTTTACATTCACTCAGTGTGAGCTCTGGACGGACTCAATTATGCTTTGCAACCACACATACCTCTCCCCCCACGTCTTCCTTTTTTTCTTTTCCATAGTGTCAGACCTCATAGTGTAAATAGTAACAGAACAATTGGTGAATAAAAGCTAGCTAATTATTTGGTTGTGTGTGGGCTCATGTGTGTGAGCATGTTCACGTAGCCTAGAATGGAGGAACCAGAATCTTGATGGTGGTTGGATCAGGAAGCTTGATGATAAAAGTTCTTATCATTCTGTAGATTAGCCCTCTGTCAGAGATAGGGTTGATGAAGATCCTTTCCCAGTCTGTAGGCTATTGTTTTGTTCTGATGACAGTGTCCTTTGTTTTACAGAAGGTTTTCAGTTTCATGAGGTTCCATTTATTGATTGTTGCTCTTAGGGCCTGTGCTGTTGGTGTTCTGTTCAGGAAGTTGTCTCCTGTACCAATGAGGTCAAGGTTCTTCCCCACTTTTTCTTCTAACAGATTTAGTGTGTCTGGTTTATGTTGAGGTCTTTGATCCACTTGGACTTTAATTTTGTGCAGGGTGATAAATATCGGTCTATGGAAGAAGTTAAACACCAACAAACTAAATAATCCAATTAAAAAATGGGTGCAGAGATAAGCAGAATTCTCAACAGAGGAATATCAAATGGCAGAAGAAATATTTAAAGAAATGCTCAACATCCGTAGTTATCCGGGAAATGCAAATCAAAATGATCCTGAGATTTTACCTCACATCCATTAGAACGGCTAAGATAAAAAACTCAAGGGATGATGCATGCTGGAGAGGATGTGGAGAAAGGGGAACCTTCCTCCACTGCTGGTAGGAATGTAACCTGCACAATCATTTTGGAAATCAATCTGGCACTTTCTCAGAAAATTAGGAATAGTGTTACCTCAAGATCCAGCTATACCACTCCTGGGCATATACTCAAAAGATGCTCCACCATTCAATAAAGACATTTGCTCAACTATGTTTATAGAAGCTTTATTTGTAATAGCCAGAATCTGGAAACAACTTAGATGTCCCTCAATGGAGGAATGGATACAGAAAGTATGGTACATTTACACAATGGAATACTACTCAGCAATTAAAAAAAAATAATTTGCAGGCAAATGGTGGGAACTAGAAAAGATCATCCTGAGTGAGGTAACTCAGAAGCAGAAAGACACATGGTACATACTCACTTATAAGTGGATATAATATAGGATAAACATACTAAAATCTATAGTCCTAAAGAAGCTAAACAACAAGGAGGACCCTAAGGAAGATGCTTAATCCTCCTTCAGAAGGGCAAACAGGATGGACCTCGGAAGTAGGAGAACATGAGAAACAAGACAGGAACCTTCCACAGAGGACCTCTAAAAGACTCTATCCACCAGGGCATCGAAGGAGATACTGAGACTCATAGCCAAACTTTGGGCAGAGTGCAGGAAACCTTATCAAAGAAGAGGGAGATAGAAAGACTTGGAGGGGACAGGAACTGCACAAGGAGACCAACAGAACAACAAAAACCTAGGCACAGGGGGCGGGGTTCTGCAGAGACTGATACTCCAACCAAGGACCACGCATGGGGAGGACCAAGAACCCTGCTCAAAGGAAGCCCGTAGGCTGCTCAGTCTCCAAGTGGGTTCCGTGGTAAGGGGATCAGAGACTGCCTCTGACATGAACTCAGTGGCAGGTTCTTTGATCACCTTCCCCTGAGGGGTACAGCCTTTCCAGGCTACAGAGGAAGATGATGCAGCCAGCCCTGATAAAACCTGATAGGCTAGGGTCAGATAGAAAGAGTCCTCCCTTATCAGAGGACTAGGGAAAGGACATAGGGGGAAAAGAGGGAGGTTGGGTAGGAGTGGCAGAAGATAAGGGCGGGGGATACAAAGTGAATAAATTGTAATGAAGGAATGAATGAATGACTAAAGAAATAAATAGGAAAAGTGTCAGGACAACACTACTCTCACAGTCTAAAACCTACTCAGCATGACCTACTTTTCCAGTGGGAACTGCGCCTGTTTTATCTCATTTCACATTCCTTTCATCACGGTTGTGAGTACGCCTTTTCTGGAGGCAGCTGGGAAAACCCCTTCATCCTAGGATGCAGACAAGAGTCTCTTCTATCAGCAGACAGCAGTGGGTCAGTCTGGACCTACAGAGTTTGGCCCTAGAACGTAGCTTGCTCTCCAGCGACAGTGGGGATATTTGCTTGTCTGGCTGCACAGAGCATTTCTCTGGCAGCTGCCTGGCTGAGGTGTCTGAATGACCGCTGCAGCGCAGTGAGACCAGCATCCGTGCCTGGCTCAGAGAAGGGCAGGGTTTTTGGGAGATAAGCCGCGCTTTGCTCACAGTCTGTTTTTTAATTAGTTTATTTTTTAATTCTCATCCACTTTTCAGGAAGGGAGTCAGGCATTTTTGTTTACAGAGACATCAGAGTGGAAGCTACATACAGACAAGTTATCTTCCAGCACCGGACCTGCTTCTCTCTAAAGCCTATGCTCTCTGGAGGGGTTGTTGAGTTGTTATGGATGGAGAAGAGACTTTCTCTAAAGCAGAAGGAAGGAGAGGGCTTTTTAAGACCCAGGAGCAGAGGCCAGCTGTTCCTTCTAGAAAGCAGGACCTCTTCTAATATGCTTGGTGTGTGCATATGTGCATGAGTGTGCACCTGGATGGGAGAGAGAGAGAGAGAGAGAGAGAGAGAGAGAGAGACTGTAGCCCTCAGTGAGGCAGGATCCCATTCCTGAGCTCTCTGCTCTTTATAGAGTCCTCAGCATCAGACCTGGCACCAGCGGCTGCTGTTGCTAATTCTGAGGGACCATGTTGATGGCTACTGACCTATCCACTGGGGTCAAGACAGACTGGAGGCTAAAGGGGCTTGTAAGCTTGCCAGACTCCTTTGCTGCCCTGGGGAAGAAGATGGGGATATTTTAATGCTGAGATTGGATTTCCTGCTCCGTAATAGAAAGACAAGTACACTTGCATATATAATTTCCCAGGAAGAAAAGGGATTCTTGCTGTACATCATGGTGAGTGACAGCATGGGTCTTTCCCTTCCTGTCTTCCTTTAAGGACCAGTCTTACATATTAGTCTGTGACAGGCCATGGAGACCCAGGAGGAAAGATAGCAGGTTTCCCACAGGAGCTTGGGGTGCACATCAGAGACAGGCAGGGTGGAGCAGAGTAATGTGGCCAGAACACCAAAAGGGAGCCTGGGGAGGCCAGAGCTTGGGTCTCCTGGCTCTGAGCACAGGGCTCCTTTCATTTTTTTTTGACATTTCACCACAGAGCACCAAATGGGCAACAAGAGACTAATAGGACACTGCTATTTGCATGCTTCTGCCTGTGCATGGCCTGGGCACAAGCCCAAAGTAATGGGCCCACTGATCACAGGACTGAAATCCATGTGAGCCCCACCTGACCTTTTTGTTATTAGTTATCGCTCTCAGGTGTTTGACCCGGTGTCAGAAAGCTGACCCACACACACGAGTAGAAGGTTAGTGAGCTATCATTGAGGAACCTTAAAACCGCACAAAATCCCTCTCTGTAAAAGTCAAATTCATTTTGGTGCCTCCACGCCACCCCATAGCCTGTCACAGTTAGATAGTTTGTTTCTCTTTCTGGGCTGCTTTCTCTATGTGGCTCCGGCTTTGCACCTGCTCATTGGTTAGATCTGTACCTGCTAGAGCTTCCCCTCCCCGCTCCCCTCCCCACTCCCCTCCCCATGTCCTCCTCCCGCCACCCAGGTGTGTGTGCGTATAGAAGAAAGGAAACTGCTTGATCTACCATGAAGAAGATGGAACAGGAAGAATGGTGGTACAGCCTCATGAGTGAAACTGAGAGACGACACCCCACCAGCTTGTCTCCTGCCACCAGGAAGAGGGGGACCAGCAGGCTCACGGGAACAAAGAGATAGTCTGACATCAGCATGCATGGGTCCCATTAGGTGTCACAGTAGGTGACAGAACATCATCACCACTTGGAAGCTCCTGGTCCAAACTGAAGAAGCGATTAGTGGGCATTGCTTCGCTTGCCTCTGTGACAGAGACCATGAAATGCAGGCGTTCTCATTACACAGATCTACAAACACAAGAAAACACCACTGTGATGTTTTAAAATTGTCTAGCCTCATCTTTCTCTCTTGTACCATCTCTCTTCTGTAAAACAGTGAGTTAATAAGTCAGGAGTTAGGACCCAGAGATGTATTTTAGCCTCATAAGACCTGACAGCTCACTGGGCATTAGTGAAGTGCACTTTAAGAAACCCACACAGAAGGGAGGTGACTTGTGACTATTTTCATCTCAGGCAGCTGGTCATGATCCCCTTGGGTTCCATCTCGACTTTGAACCACTTGTATTTTGTTTTCCAACCCTGTTCCTTTCCCGTGGAAGCGCCCTGTCTTTGAAAAGAAGAATTTTCTCTCCAAAGCAGACGTCATGACAGGCTTCCTGCTGGTCCTTTTGGTTCTCAGTGTCATTCTTCCAGGTAAGATCATCTTAAACTAAATGCAAACTGCAGGTGTCAGGTTGTTCAAGGGAGGGAAAACAGCACCGTGGGTCATGTTATTACTGTAAAAGTCAGACATCGATCCCTTGAAGATAACCTTTAAAATGTGGTTCAGATGGATAACTCCATGAGATCCCTTATAAACAGATTGCTAAAGAAGTCAGAGCGTTGAGTATGGTTTGCTCATTTACTGCGTGTTGCTCTTTTGAATCACTGTGTATTATGAACCTGGCAGACATAGAAGAAGGAAATGGTACTGACTGCATTGAAAGTAACCCTCAGAATTGCTAAAATGTCCAGCAGAAATTTGCTAGGTAGACATTTTAATGTTATTTTTACTTAATGTTTATTTAATTTATTTAATGTTTATTTAATTTATTTAATGTTATTTTAATTTTGTAAATATTTAGTTTTGTAATTTTAATTTAATTGACAGCTCTATCCTATAGACCTCTTAATAATTGAATAGTTTTTGAAAACTTGGAAGTTTCATGTATTTCAATAATACAATAAAAAAAAACACAAATGTCTCTGAATATTTGTGTGCTCTGTGACCAAGGGAAAAAGGGACTGTTGATAAGGAAAGAGAACTAATAGGAGATGAGAATGAAAGCACAAAGGGAGGGGTCAGGTAATGAGGAAGGCGCTCCTGAAGGTTTAGGGGACAGTGGTTACTCACGTGTCACATTTCTGGGGTTTGGAATCTTTTGTTACAAAACTTAGAAACAAAAAGTTTTGTCATGAAGCTAAGAGCAAGCTTTTGAGAAGTGCTGTTCCATAAGCAATTTGTCTTTGTTTCTCAGTAGTATTTCTGCCACATTTGATAATTACAACTTTCAGGTCTCATCAGGACTACCTGGATCCTCTTCCTCTGTGGCCTGGCAAGGCCGAATCGCCAGGGGGAAGTGATCAAAGAGCAGGCAACCGAGTTCATGACAGAGGCAGCCCCTGCTCCCCTTACTCGGGAACCCACATGGAGACTGAGTTGCCTATTGGCTATATCTGTATGGGGGGGGGTTGTCTAGGTCCTCTCCATGCATGGTCCTTGGTTGATGCACCAGTCTCTGCAGGGCCCACTGGGCTCAGATTTTTTAGCTTTGTTGGTCTCCTAGTGGAGTTCCTGTCCCCTCTGTGTCCTTCTATTCCCCCCTTCTTCCATAAGACTCCCAACTTTCAGTTTGAGAGCTGAATATCTAGAACTCAATCCTAGATTTAAAAGTCATAGGTTGTGAGGCCCGCAGGAACACTGTTATACATACCTTCAGAAGTGGCCTTCCTCCATGCCCACACTCAGAAGCAAGCATGGTGCCCACAAAGTGCAGAGAACACCAAGCTCATTTCTACATGGCACCACATCTGTTCTCTGAAAAGTCTTAAGTATAGTCTTGTAGTTATAAAAATGATAATCAACTTTTGGATGTTTAGCATATGATGAATGTTCATGCATCTGACTTATCTTTTGCCTTGACTTATTTGGATGTTCCTTTTACTGTGAAAGAGTTGGTTCTTACAATGCATTTCCCAAGGATGCCACCTCAGTGGTTAGCAAAGATAACTAGCATTCACCCTAGGCTCAACTCTGCCTTGTCCTCTGTGCACAGTAAGTATTCCATCAGAAAACTGGAATTGGAAGAGAACCTGGCATTTCTTTCTTTCTCCAGTGTGGAGGCTGCCAGAGTGTGGGCATGTATTCTGTAAGTGCATATTTCTCATGGATCATAATAATAACGCAATAACCCGCAATCAATCTAACTGTGAGACAACAAAATCTACTTAGATCCTCCTTCCTCATGTTCTTTAATCTTAATACTCACTGTAAAAATACTTAATTTCACAAACTTATTTTTTTCAGATGACATTGGATATATACCCTATCCTTTTTTTTATTTCTGGCTTTGGTAGATGAGAACAATTGCATATTACTGTGAAACATCTCTAGCATTGACCTTTCACATTTGAGTGCTTGTTTGTGCTCCCAAAGAGGAGGATCTCTGGCTTATTTGCCTTCCCAGCACTCTTCCTGTGGGATAATGGCTATTTACTCATTCAATGAATATTTATTAAGCATCTACTGTACCCTGGGAATACTTCCAAGATATGTGAATATATGGGAGAATAGAGACAAGTCATTCTAATAAGCTCCCATGCTTGGAAGAATCCGTTAAATATTTACTATTTGGTTTCACCTTGATTGAGTACCAGAAGGGACTACCATTCCTGTGACATAATAACAGTAAGGAAAACCAAAACACAGCAAAAGATGTCAAAAACATTCCCTCTCTCAAACAAAATTGTTGAAATCATTCAACTGTTAAATTTTTCTTTTCTCTCATAATTGAAGATCAACAAAGATGCTATCTTTAGCAAAATCACAAAGAGTCCATGGAAGTTTCATTGGTTTTTCTTGTCAGTTATTTATCCCTTGGAATAAGCAAGTTTGTCAGATCCTCCTAAAAGGAAAATTGGTATGAGGATGGTAAGAGAGTGGGGACCCTTGAAGTCTGAGGCCAGGAAAATTGGTAATGAAAAAAGAGCCTAAAAGAGAAACTCTTAATTATAGAGGAAGAGTTCTTTTGTTTTCTCCTTTTTAATAGTATCTAATTATTTAATTTAATTTTTTATAATTTATTCACTTTACGTATGATTGTGACCTCTCCTTTATCTCTTCCCAGTCCTACTCTCCCTCCTTCTTGCCCACTATCTCCACCCCCTAGTCTTCAGAAAGGGGGAGCCCTCCTCTCCTACTGTCTGACCCCAGCCTATCAAGTCTCATCAGGACTGCCTGCATCCTCTTTCCAGAGGAAGTTTTCTGTTTGAAAGCTGGCATTGGACATCAGTGGAGTACTGTGACCAAGGAATGGTGCATAAAACATTCTCTTTTATATTTTCTAAACCAAGAAGGCCTCAGTCAGTGGGCATTCTTGGGCTGCTGCATGGATGCCAAGATTCTCTTGGAACAGGAGGAGCCACAACAGTCACCCACCCCGTGTTTACCATCCACATACTTTGCCTAAGATGAAGAATCAGGACCAGATAGCAAGCTTTTAACTCTGGCTTCGACATCAATTGATATTCAAACAGAATTGATGGACTTTTGTTTTAATGAGGGAGGAATTTGGCAAGGGTCTTGACAAATGCATTCCAAGGCTCAAAGTTCCTTGTGTAGAAGCAAGCAGCAGGAGGCAAGAGAATCCCTATCTCTTCCTCTCAGCATATGTTCTCTGACTCTCTCTATTCCTTCCTTTTCTGGTCCTCTACTTGAAAATTTACCTGTCTGGCTGTAAAGAAAATATTTTGTGAAAAACAAAACAAAACAAAACAAAACAAAACAGAGAATATAAGTAGAGAGATGAGGAATAGGAGAAGATGGGGGAGATAAGGGACTGAGAAAGCCCCCTCAGGTGGACACATGTTCTTCATACTTGTTGCATGTACTCAGTATACGTTCATGGCATAGGTTCAAAGCTAGGTGATAAGGGCCAAATTTGAAGCAGGAACACTCTTACTTTAAAGCCTTCTGTGTCTACCTCTAAGGAGAATGATTGCAGAGTGACATTGCCACTAAAGAATCCATGGACAAAGTGATGAAGCCTGAAGGTCAGACATCAGCTACAGAAGGGAACTTTTGAGTAGATTATGAAGCACCAGAATGGAGTGTTCTCCTATGATCAAACAACTATTTGTGCCTCAGTTTTGGAATTTCATACTCTTCCAAGTGCTAGGCTGCATTAGACAATAGGCTGTTGTTTAGCTTTTTGAGCCTGTAGTAAAATACATTTAGTAGGCAACTTGTGAGCATAAGACACATATTTTATCTTGCCGTTAGATTTCCTAGTCTATAATCAATGATCTCCTTTAGAGATTGTGAGGAGGGAGAAGATTGTAGCTAGAATCTGGGAGGTAGTAGAGTTGGGGGGGGGACTGCCTATATCATGAACCAACGTAAAGAAGGAAGAGGATTCCAGACTCCCATAATTCCCTTGTATGTATCCTTGAGTACCATAAAGATCCCCCAACTTTATTTCTTAGAGGTTTCAGTACATCTCAAAGGCCACCCAACACATGGGTTTTGGGGCCACTGAACAGCTAGACCATAGCAAAGAGTAAGGCACGTTGGAAACTGCATGGCGTCATTAAACGACATCAAGAATAGCAACACTAGTGGACATGTGTTCCTAGAAGCAAGCTGTTGAGACCATTTTAATCACATATTATATATAATTATATATAATATATATTATATTCACTATGATATAGATACATATCATAATGAACATAAGTCATCTACCCCCTTGCAACCCTCATATAATCACAGGCAGGTAGACAGGTCTGATTTAGCGGTCTGAAGGTCACAAGCTGCTGTTTACTTTCAGCCTAGAGCTAGGCAAGTCCCTCCCTCTCAGTATCACAGCATCTTCAGCTTACAAAAAAGGGCATGGAGAGTGTTTTCAGCATCTTCTGGCTTCTCCATCATTTCCCTTTTCCCCTGTTCTTCACTGACACTGAATGTGGGGAATACAGGCTTCCTAAGGATGCATTCCAAGCCAGGCTTACCCATCATCTCAGAACAGCTTCCTTTCTTGTCCGTGGGCAATGGGATTTACCTCAGAATGTTGGTCTTCTACTGTCAATTTAGAGGATGAATCAGTTTGCAAAACAGATTTTTTTTTTTTTTCCCTGAAATCTTGGTTACATTCGGTTTTATGTATCCTAGAGCAGTGAGCCAGGGCCACTTCCTTGTCTGTTATAGAATGTGACC
This sequence comes from Psammomys obesus, assembly GCF_907164565.1. NCBI lineage: Eukaryota > Metazoa > Chordata > Mammalia > Rodentia > Muridae > Psammomys > Psammomys obesus. The sequence goes on along the minus strand of NW_026596143.1, from coordinate 9,260,105 downwards.
ATTTGCTAATTCATGTGTTCATTCATCACACATCATCAAATATTTATCAAGGCTACAGTTTCAAAGGATCAAATATGCCCATTGTCATTAATATTTTATTCTAAAAGGACAGATCATTCATTACCTTGTCTGGACACATCCTCTGTTCCTGCAGAGGAGTTACTAAAGCATTTATTTTTTTTTTTTAAATTGTTTGCTTTGGTGAATTTTGGTTTGGTCAAAACAGACTTGTCCCAGTCAGTTCCAGCTGCTGTAATACAATAAATACTACAAGTTGGCGGCTTAAGCAGCAGATGCTCATTTCCTCCAGGTTTGAGGCTGAAGTTCATGCTCAACAGGGCTGAGAGTTCCCGGTGAGAGCTTCCTTCTTGGATGGCAGATTTTTCTCTGGATTCTCACTTAGCCCCTTCCTCTGTTTCTCCTCCTTAGAGGCTGTATCTTTACAACACTCCATCTTGGGGTTGGGGCTTCAATACATGATTTTGAACAACACAAACATCTAGTCAGTTCTAAACAGGACAAATTTGCATGCTCTGGGAACCCTACATTAACAAAAATAATTAATTTGTATATCCTAACCTCAGTTTGCCCTTTCTCCTCTTCTCCCAGTCCATCTTTCTTACCACTCCTGCTCCATTTCTCTTCAGAAAAGGGGAGGCCTTCCATGGAGATCAACCAGCCATGGCACATCAAGTTTCAGTAAGCCCAATCACCTCCTCTCCTGTTAAGGAAAAATGAGGCAACCCCGTAGGAGGAAAAAGTCCCAAAGGAAGAGTCAGAGACAGCCCCTGCTCCCACTGTTAGCTACACAACTGTAACGTGTTTGCAGAGGGCCCAGGCCAATCCCATGCAGCTTCCTGGTTTGGCGGTTCAGTCTGTGAACTCCTATGAGCCCAGATTTGTTGATCCTGTAGGTTTTCTTGTGGTGTGCTTGACCCCTCTGGGATGCCCCACCATCTAAGATTGGTAATACAGTGTGAAATATGTTTCCCTTCCTAAGAGAGCAGAGTCACACATTTCCCTCGGAACCAGGTGAAAGGCAAGACCCAGATGTCATCATTTTAGATTTTACTGCACAATATTAAACCTTATCTCCCTTTCAAAGAACTGTACAATTTTTTTTGGTACAGTTTTCTGGAGGGATCTGAAAATTCAAAAGCAAGGGCCTTGCTTATTCTCAGCAAAACCTGGTTCACATAAAACTTCTCAGGGCACAGGGTTGTGTGAGCTAAGAAATGTGTGTGTGTGTGTGTGTGTGTGTGTGTGTGTGTGTACATGCGGATACAAGACATTATTCTGTAGTTCTTTGCCTTCCAGGAGTGTCTCAATCCACCACTTGAGATGACATTATAGATAATTTGTGCTAATTGTGCTAAACTAGAATAGAGCAACTTCCTAGGAAGTTCAGCCTGTGGCCCAGCAGCTTAGTAAGGAAGTGCCAGTGAGACAGATGAGATAGACCAACCTCTCCCTGGAGCACTGGGCAGGTGTTTTTCATGGTTAAAAGACTGTTTAAATCACTAATAGTATTCTACATACATCCTTCAACTACTTATGGTAAGCGTTGCTTCTGATGACATTCTTGTAAATAAGCAAAGACACTGAAGGATTGGGCTAGACAGATGGCTCAGTGGCTAAGAGCACTTCCTGCTCTTGCAGAGGACTGCAGATGGGTCCCTAGCACCCACGTGCTGACTCACAACCATCTGTAACTGTAATTACAGGGGATCTGAAACTCTCTTCTGACCTTTGTGAGTACAGGCATGAACATAGTACCCTCTATGTGCATAGGCAACACCACACACACACACACACACACACACACACACACACACACACACGAAATAAGATAAATATAAAAAAAAAGATGCTGAAGGATGGGGCAGTTTGTCTCTCTGGTAGCCGCAGGAGTTTCCCTTGCTGCCCTGGATATCTTGCATGAAAGCACTGTCAAATAGCTCGCCAGACTGCCTGATGCCGTCTTGAACACGCCACTGATACTCTGGAAAAAACTACACAGGGATTGCAGTGCCATTTGAAAGGCTTTGTATCAGGAACTTCACTAGGACAAACCTTGGATGAACTGCAGTTATGCCAGAAGAGCATCACTTCTCCTGGTGGCCTACAGGAGGGACGATTGTTACTAGTGTTAAAGAAACCAGGTCCAAGTACCATTCCCCGGGCTGTGTACGCCTGCTGGTAGGCTTCTTTAGGGAACAGGCTGTGAGACACTCCCCTGAGCTGCCTCCCCTGGTGTCAAAACATTAGGCTCGATTACAAGTTTCTCTCAAGTGGCTTTTACCCCCTCCTTTCAGTAGTGTGGGTTGAGCTGGTAAATGAAGAAAAAAATCATCAGACAGCAGGATGCTGGCAGAGGCAGTGGAGCTGGCAGTGGGCAGCTCAGCAGTCAGAAGGTCAAGCAGCAAATGCAGCATGGCAGCCGGTTGCTGTGGACAGAAGCGACAGGCGAAGAGTTCGAGAGCTTAGTTCAACAATAGAGGCAGCAGAGTAGAGAGATGGAGAGAGAGAGAGATGGAGAGAGAGAGAGAGGTCAGCAACTTCCTGGGCCATGTAAGACTTCCAACACTGGCTGTTGTCAAAGGCCATGTAATCCTGATACCTAGGCATGTGGAAACTGAGACAGAAGTGAAATAGGGATAAGGGCTAGGTAGGAGTTGGTCCTTAGGAGGGAGATAGAAAGCAGGAATGCCTTAGTAAGGACTGGTGTTTTTTTCCTATATTTGAGGGAAACCGTCTGGAGTCTTGAGCAAGAAAGATACAGTCCTCATCTAGTTTTATTTATTTATTTTATTGAAATAGATGATTTTTTTATCTCATCTAATATGCCCTGATTATGGTTTCCCTAAACTCCACTCTTCCCAGTACCACCTCCCTTCTCCTCACATCTGAATCCACCCCCTCTCTGTCTCTCATTAGAAAACAAACAGCCATCTAAAGGACACAAAAACAAACACATCAGGATAGGACAAAACAAACAAACAGAAGGAAAAGGGCCCAAGAAACAGATACAGATGTAGAGACCCACACGTTTGAACACTCAGTGATTCCATAAAGACACAAAACCAGAAGCCATAACATATAAAAAAAGAACATGTGGAGGGGAGGGGGAAAAGAGGAGGGGAAGGAGGGGAAGAAAAGAGGAGAAAGAAGAGAGAAGGGAGAAATAGGAGGAGAGGAAAAAAATTAAAAAAAAATATGAAAAAGAAAAAGCCCTGACATGACATTATGAGCCAAGGAACATCCAAAGATGCCATTGAATTTGTTTTTTGTTGGCCATCTAGTACTGGTCATGTAGCCTACTCTTTTTTTTTTTTTTTTTTTTTTTTCTGAGACAAGGTTTCTCTGTGTAGCCTTGGCTGTCCTCAAACTCAAACCCCCGCCTCTGTGTCCAGAGTCCTGAGATTAAAGGCTTTTTCCACCACATCCAGCTATATAGCCTATTCTTAAGAACAGTTTGCTTCCTGAATGAGACTGCCATGGAAAAGAGTACATTTTTATATGCAAGTGGTTAATTGCAGATAGCTTCTGGGTTAGAAATGTATCCACTTCTCCTTTCAGCTCGAGGATTCATTTGGTGTAGACCCTTGTAGGCCCTGTGCATGATGCCTCAGTCTCTGTGAGCTCGTGGGTGCATCTGTCCTTTTGTGTTTTAGAAGGCCTTGTTTCCTTGGTATCCTCCATCCACTCTGGCTGTTATATTTATAAAAAACTTTTTATTGATTCTTTGTGAATATCACATCATTCACCCCAATCTCCTCTTCCCATTTCTTCATATCTGCCCACCACCCTTGCAACCCTCTTCCCCAAAAGAAAAAAAAATTAAAATTAAAAACTCCCCCCTCCCCCCCAAAAAAAGAACACCAATCCAAACCAAACCAATGAACCAACCAACCAACCAACCAACCAAAAAAAAAAAAATCTTGCCATGGAAGCTGCAGTGTGTCACACACACACACACACACACACACACACACACACACACACACACACACA